>NC_042999.1:33208740-33248740 GCF_006345805.1 Octopus sinensis | reverse complement strand
ATTTTATCAGGGATGGTGTCAAAGTTACAATAAGGACACGATGGAAGTGTCATGTTCAGCAATTTATTGAGACAAAAGCAATTACATTATATTTTTGAGAATTTCAATATATTTAGTTTATCAAATTTTTGTTGTGCATCTGCGACCTGTCACTTATAGTTTCCCAAATAAATTATTGTGTGTGTTCTGTCAATTCTTATATACACATCAAGATAAATTTCTTTTTCTCCATTTAATTTTCATTATTTATGTTTTATAGAAACTTCCGTCGTTTGAGCTTGCAACATATTTTAGAATTTATCACTGAGTTGCTCTTAGACTTATGTTCGGATTCAACGTCTGTATAAGTTTTTACGCTTCATTGATACGATCCTATTTATTGCCATTCCCGTGTTAGCTTTTGGACAGAATGGAGACATAATTTATTATTTAGTGGTGTATCAGATAAACTAGTTAATTTTTTTCATATATCTTATCCTTTATTTTTAATCATTACTTTTAAAATATCCGTGAATAATGTATCATCAGTAACTACTTGACTATGTACATTGGCAATAATTTGAAGTTAGAATTCTCCGTGTCTTGACGGTGGAACATACAGATCTACATTTATCTTGTGATTTATTTCAACAATCGCCTTGCAGATTTTCTCTTGTCAATCCCACGAAACTCAAAATATATGCTTGCGTAGATGCATCTCTGGCTTGACACGGAATATTGCTTGCTTGTTGGAATTAAATCACTCTTCTCATTGCTTTATATTGACGTAAATAGTCTTTCTTTTTATCGCCGGTGATGAGGCAGCAAGTAACTCTATGTTAGTATCCTCCAGTTACTTGGTGTCGAACAAGCCAACTGGTGGTCATAGAGGAGCACTGGAAGTAGTCGTATTCGTTCCAAACGTGTTACTTTCCGTGCTATGAATTTTGAAACCTTACGTTACAAACAAATGTGTCGGGCAATGCTATCACGAGAGCATTCTCTCTACAATTTTCTAGTGGATTAATGCGAGCGAATACTCGGGAATAAGCTTGTTCAAACGATCCTCGTCGAACAGAAAAAAGTCAATGGAAGTTTGTGAGGTTATAGATCCCTTTCGTGAATCACGAAAACCAATTCGGTACAGAGCCTGAATATTTCAAGTCTCTTTTGAGAGATTTTGAACCTGCGTAGTAGCAAACATCGAAGTACCCATTTTTAAAATATACTTAACACTACAACGTTATATATCTGAATGGATGCAAATTTTAATCAAATGTAAAAGTCGATAAATAAAAGTTCTACAAGAAGAATAGGTGCAAAGATCCAATAAAACATTGCCATAAAATTATTGTTCATGTTAACTCAACTAACAGTGAAGAGGAACAAATGAAACTAGCTGACCGCCCAATATACATACACACAAACATACATGCATCTTTCTCTCTCTCTCTCTCTTTATATATATATATATATATATATATATATATATTATTGGTGAATTGAAGAAATGGAGCTGAACGCAGATTGAACAGAAATCGTTTTATTTCATTCTACACGTGTTTCGAAAGGCACAAATTACCAAAATCCGATTGAATAATGGGACCATATTGTATCTTTCTCTTCAGGAAGAAAAAAGGAAATCCGTTGGAAAAACAAAAACAGAACAGAGGCAGAGCAAAAAACAAATCGAACTGTGCTCCTAAGAGCCCATGGCGAAACTGTTTATCAGTGTATGTTGAGAACCGGTGGCTGAAGAATTCAACAGGTCAGGCATCGGTCAAACATGTGGTGAGGGTGTATAGATGTTCTTTGTGACCGAGAATAAAGTTCTGACTATTTAAAGAATATTGGATGTTTTATAAGGGGCGAGAAAAAATCTACTTAGAGACGTGTGTGTGTGTATACTGTTCTATATATGTGTGTGTTGGCGTAGGGGTAGAAACATTTTTTGTGTACGTGTGTGCGTTTGATCGTTCGGCTGTCAGTGGCTACTGCCGTGATAACCGTTGGGTGGCAGAAAGAAAAAAATAAAGAAATTATATATATATATTTTATGTTTTATGTGTGTGTGTGCCTTTCGAAACACGTGTAGAATGAAATAAAACGATTTCTGTTCAATCTGCGTTCAGCTCCATTTCTTCAATTCACCAATAATGTTTTAATTTCAATTATCCGCACCAACGCACGGTTGCAACGCCAGATGGTTGTACCTCCAACCGTGCTGTTCACTGCTGTGATTTTTGCTACTAAGGTATCGGTTAAACTTTTGATTAATCTACTACAAGATTATTCATCTTTCTATTTCACATATATATATATATATATATATATATAATATATATATATATACATATATATATATATATATATATATATATATATATATATATATATATATATACATATATATATATATATACATATATATGTATATATATATATATAATATATAATATATATATATATATATATATATATATATATAATAGTTGTATATGGTGTGCTATATGAAGTTAGATATATATATATATATACACGCACACTCACACCACACATCACATATGTATATTATATATATGTAAGGTATATTTGCAATTTTCTCAAATAGACAACTCAATTGAGCTTAGTTTTCGCTAGATTTAAGGAAGGTGGGAAGTTAGTTCGATCCCCGGCGTTGTGTCCTGGTCTAAGACACTTATTTCCTATTGATCCAGTCCACAGTTGGCAAAAATCACTTGTACCTCTATTTTCAAAGCGCAGCCTTGTCACGTTCAGTATCTCGCTGAATCTCTCTGAGAAATGCATTAAGCTTACGTGTCTCTGTGGAGTGCTCAACCACTTGCACGTTAATTTCACGAGCACGCTTGTTGTTGAAACCGAGAGACCGCCAGAGAATAGTTGGATCCATGGTGTAATAGTACATTTTAATATTAGAACCAATGCGAATATCTGGGCTGTTTTATCCGGCAGTTTTCCAAACTTCGTACTTACTTTGACAGTATCTGATGACAATTAAGAGGCATATATGAAGCAGACAGTCAACCTTCTCTATATTTTTCGGGCCACAATACTTACTTTTAATTTAACACATACAAGCCATGAACGACACGGGCAATTTTGTTTGGCATGTTCATACATGCTAGACTGAATTTACTCTCGTCTACCTCAATAATCGTGAAAATAGTAAATAGTGTTTACAATAGTAAATAGTGCGATGGCTGTAATTATGGTTCTCGTATAAGTCAAGTCAGGACTAATTTAAAAGGAAAGCTATAATTAATAGCGTTTCAGCCATGATCATACCGTCCTTTCTCTGTGAAGAACAGCAATGCCAAACATCTCAGCTGCAATAGATTTAAATGATTTTTTTTTATTACATAATCTGATACATGTGTAATTCAACCCCTAGTAGTTAGTGGAAACTGTGGTTAAATGAAATGTTGCGAGTTATGACGGAAGGGTATACGTTTGTAGAATCCCAAAAGTTTCATTTTGTGATTACTAAGACATGTATAGGATACAAGAGAAGATGCTTTATTTGTAACCATTAGTTGTTTACTGCCTGCTGGAATTGAGCTAAAACTTGTGGTACAGGATTTTGCTTTACTGATGTTAAACAGAAAGTCAAATGAGATTTAGCAGATTTAGTATATACCTGCGTTATATGTAACCTATAGAGATACATTATGAGTAAGATATCTCTATCTATCTCTTTCTGATGACGGAACACTCAGCTTATTGTATCTTTGCTCTGAACGATTTTCCAATAGGTGTGATATCCTAGAAGTACACGCACGCAATACACCTGATGGGTTTCCATCTGTCGAATTATACTCACGACGTAGCTGTTGATGTGCAACAACTATAGAAAGTGTCATCTTTCTAAAAAGTCTCAGATCATTTGCCCGCGAAACTAATGGCATACCCATTGAGGCATATATCAAAATATGCATATAAACATACTCGCATGAAACGAAAGAAAGCATCAAAGTTCCCTCCAGAGAAATAGGCTTATTAGACAGAATTCCCAGATTCTGTGACGTATATATATATATATATATATATATATATATATATATATATTTCTCCCTTGTCGGAACCCCGTGTAGTGCAAGCGTATTCATTTTTAGTATCTCAGTGGACTGGAGCAACGCAGAATGGTGATAAAAAATCGGATGTTATATATATATATAACATCTCCATGGCGACTATATAACAGTCACCATGATAGAACGTTAGCCACTACACACATTTTTCTCTGTTTTTTTCTGTAGAAGAGCGTAGACTCGAAACGTAAAAGACTTTTTCTATTTATACTAATACATCTGTTTGTTTTGTACACTACCTGTCTTCGTCTTTTGTTTTTTTCCGTAAGCTCTCCCCGTTATATATATATGTGGATATATATATGTATATATATATATATGTATGTATGTATGTATGTATGTATGCATGTATGTATTATGTATGTATGTGTGTGTGTGCAGACGTTTGTGTGAGTGTGAATGTATCAAAATAATGAGATACAAACTATATTCTCAATTGGTAAGAGCGTGTATAAAGATGTCAATACAAAAATTGATTTTCATAACCGTTGAAGGACTTCGGTACCGAGCGTGCATGGTGTAAATGTATATATTTAATTTTGAGTGATATATATGATTGTAACATTTATGAATATTAGCACTTTAATGTTTTCAAAAACATATGAATATGTGGAAATGCGAAGGTGCAAATATATGAATTTCAACTTTTCATAATTTTATTTCTTTAATATTTCAACAGTTGGGTTCCTTAATAAATGTCGAAATTAAGTAAATGTGACATAAACGTTTGAAGGAAAGTTAAGAATAAACAGAAATTACTATGCCACTTCTCTTTCATCAATTTTAATATAGATGATAATACAGATAGATAAAAACTTGAAGATATATATATATATTATATATATATATATATATATAAACACGAAAGAAGGTTTGAAAATGCAATTTAAAAGCAGGAACAAACTAAAGACTGCTTCTCAGTTAAAAGCACTCTTAACAACACCTGGAGTAAAAATCTCAAAGCACGCAAGTTTGGAATTTCATAAAAAATAATAACAAAGCTGACATTTATGAAAAGTGGCTCAACCCCACCCCTATCATCCTACCCAGAAAACTACAAATAAAGCCCATCCAAAATGAACCAGAAAATCAAAACAAACCTCACGGAGAAACTAGCTTTCGAAAAATTCAAAACGGAAGTAGAACTTTTGCGGCTCAGAGCCAACGCTAGTGAAGAAAAATTCAAGACCCTTGACAATGAAATGCAGATTGAAATCTCAAACACTGTGAAGGAGCACTCCTTGATAAAACCAAACTCTGGAGAAAAAACTGCGAGGATGAAGAACTAACATCCCTCCAGCGAATGGAAAAAACAGCTGGTTCGCGAATTATGAAACAGAGTTAAAAAATGAACACCATTCAAGCAACCCATATTTTAAAATATCAACTTCAACTCACACCCCTCACCAAGAACAAAGAAAACAAATCACAAAACACCGAACACACACCACCCCTAACATTGACAACAAAAACAGAACTTACAGATAGCACTACAATCCCATAAAAAAAACGAGACACCCACCAACACAAGACAAAACTTTACCAGACAATGTAGACCCCAACACACACAAGAACCGTTCCAGGATCGGAGATCCTACCCATCACTTAGAAACCTATCTCTGAACTATGATTGTAGATTCCAATCCAAACCGTTCCAAACTCAGTTCTCTCCCAACATATAACAATTCACTTCTAAACCATGAATGTGTTTTCCAACCCACTCTAAGGAACCAACATTACACCCAGGACAAACAACCCAGACCCTGGAGTAACCAAAACTCTTCCAGGAGGCCACACCAACAACCCAGACTCTGGAACAACCCAAACCTCTTCAACAGACAACATTTCAACGGGGAAAAGAACCACACACAGCAAATACCGCAGATAGAAGAATCCCCAGGATTCCTCTTTTAGGCAAGGGCATCAGTTTCCACGACACCAGATGGTAGATACCAACCCCGAAAAACCAAAAATAGTGAATCTCTCTAACCTAAACCTGCCGACACCACAAATAAAAATCCTTTCAAAAGGACTAAAATTCACCCCAACTCCGAAATACCCTAACCTGAGGGAAATACAGGATGACATCTCACATTTTGCAGAAAATTACTCCTCACAGAGGAATTTTTTGACAAAGAAACTAATAATAACGACGAATCAATGGTCCGTAACAAAAGCAGCTATAATCCCATAAAAGGCAAAAACAAAACCTGAGACAAATTTTGCGATTACATCTCAAACTTCCCTTATGGTGAACTTCCACAACCTAAACCCAAACCCAACACCAGTAAAAGAGAATGGGAAATCATCCATACGCTACGAGACAATCATGACGTCACAATAAAGGAAGCAGATACGGGTAGTACGGTCGTTATCATGAATACTGAGCAATATAAAAACTCTGTATCTCACCTTTTAGAGGATACTACATACTATGGAAGAGTAGTCGACTACCAGCAATCCAAAACAACGACCAAACTGAAGGCACTCATTTACCAACACCGGAATGACTTAACATCAAAGGAATGCGACTTCATAACAAACTTTAATTGCAAAACCAGCACACTCTATGGGCTTCCAAAAATACACAAGAGTGAAATTATCACAGAAGCTTGCAAAAAGTCCACTTCAACCTGCATCACTATACCACATCCCACTGATCTCAAACTGAGACCAATAGTGGCTGGCCCAAGTTGTGAAACACACAGACTTAGCAAATTTATCGATATCATCCTAAAACCAATACTGAAACACATTCCAAGCATTGTAAGGGATGACCTGGACCAATTAAATCATCTCCCCAAACATACCGATAAAGACACTTTAATCGTTCCCTTACATGTAATAAACCTTTACACCACAATCCCACATGAATATAGACTGGAAGCCATTAAATTCTGGCTGGATAAATATCCCAATGAGATCCCGGGAAGAATAAAAAAAGAATTCATCATTGAGGGGCTCAAATTTATTCTGCAAAACAACTTCATGAATTTCAATAATAACACTTACAGACAGGTTTCAGGAACTGCAATGGGTACGAAAGTTGCCCCTACCTATGCAAACCTGATGATGGCCTATCACATATTTATGAAAAATCCAAATATAAGTACGGCCAGTCTTTCCACAAATACCTGTTGGGGAACTGGAAACGCTACGTAGATAATTGCCTCGTCCTATGGTCCCACACACTCGACCAACTTATTGACTTCAAAAACCTTATCAGCAGTGTAAATAACCACATTCAATTCACAATGGAATATTGTCAGGTCCAACTCACTTTCTTGACATTCTAATCATTAAAAAAGGCGTGAACATTGAAACTGACATCCATTACAAACCCACTGACTCTAAACAATACCATCTATTCACCTACAATCACCCAAAACACACAAAGACAAATATCCCCTTCAACTTAGCGAGAAGAATCTGCACAATTGTCCCAAATGACACAACACGAAATAGAAGAATTCGGGAACTAAGGGCAATTCTTCTCGAAGGACATTACCCGACATCACTAGTGGACAACGGATAAGAACGGGGCAAATCAATTAAAACTCAAGACTTACGAAAACCTAAACACATCCACAGTACAGTAAATAGCCTCCCCTATCTCTCAACACACAACCCAAGAAATGCAGGAGCTTACACTATTATATACAACAACATTCCACAGCTAAATCAAGACCCACGCCTACAAAAATTACTGGCAGCTCATAAAATAATAAAAAGTAAGAGACAACCTAAATCCCTAAAAAACCTCCTCACCAACGCAAAATTACACAACACAAACCCACCGCCCACCGTCAAAAAATGTGGTCGTCCCAACTGCAGGACTTGCATCCACCTCATTGAGGGATCGACGTACAAGATCCGGTCGGGACACACATTCATCGTAAAAAATAATTTCACGTGCGCATCAAAAAATTTACTCTACCTCATAAGGTGTGAAGGGTGCCACGAAGACTACATAGGGCAAACGAGCCTTATCCTCAGAGAAAGAATGACAGTTCACCGCCAACAACTGAGGGACCCCTCCACAAGAGAAATACCGCTTAGTGGACACTTAGACCTCTGTGCACACAATAAGTCTCCCGAATTCTTAGTCTTCCCACTATACAAATGCTCGGACAACACCACAGACCAAACACGAATAAATAGGGAAAATAATCTTATTAAAAAATACAGACCACAACAAAACATACTCTAACATACCCCCAGGCACACATCCAAAACAAACAAACAAAGACACACGCACACTCGCAACGTATCATGCAAACAAACACATACACACATCAGCACATATGCAACACACTAACAGACATTGACCACACACATACACAACACACACACGCATACATTATATATATGTTTGTTATGTATGTCTATGTTATGTATGTATATATGTGTGCGTTGTGTGTGTGTATATATATGTATGCGTTCTGTGTATGTATGTATTTATATGTGTATATAAGTTTTATATATGTATATATATGTGTATTGTATATATATATATATATATGTGTGTGTGTGTATGCATTGTATATGTGTATATGTGAATGCATTGTGTGTGTATGTGTGTGGTGTGTATATGTATATGTATGTGTATGTTATATGTATGTATATTATGAGTGTGTGTGCATTATATATATATGTGTGTGCATTATATGTATGTGCATTGTGCATATGTATATATATATATTATATGTATATATGTGTGTGTTGTGTATATGTATGTTGTGTGTGTGGTGTATGTGTGTGTGTCGTGTATGTGTGTGATGTGTGTGTGTGTGTGTGGTATGTATATGTATGATGTATATATATATATATATATATATATATATAGTGCGTATGTATGGCCCTCACATACGCGTAGACACATGTATGCATGTATATACACACACAAAGACGCGTGCACCCACATCGTGTGTACGCACACACACAAGCACATGCTCAATACCAACACACGCAAGATGCATATACACGCATGCACCCAACACGGATACACCCAACAGACATGGACACACATGCGAACAAACACATACACACTAACGCACACGAAACACACTGATAGACATTAACCACACACATACACACACACACAAACGGGCACACATATACACACACCATCCTACCCCCAAAAATTCTTTAAATAACACACATCTATTTACACCACCCTGGAACCAATCAAAAACAGACCCCACACACACACAAACTCATGTATACATATATATGCACACACAGAAGGACACTCACACTCACACCAATCTCACTTCCATACAGATACACATATACACACTCAGCAACATGTCAAATGCCATCCACACACATACATACATACACACACACACACAACACCAAGACAACAACACAAGCGGTTGACAAACGGTCACACCATCCTACCAGATATTACAGACACACAGACACATCTATTCACACCACATATGTATGTATGCACGCACACACACACACACACAAAGATACAAACACTCACCCCCATCGTGACCCCAAAATCATTGATGCTTGAAGGAGAGACAAAAAAAGAAAAAGGCACATTCTTTTCAGTTCCACATTTCTCCTTAAACGGACAGGTCAGTTTTAGCTTCACCACTATTATAATGTAAATCTTTTTGAACTCATAATATTCTGCACGTCTATACTGAACTTTTTTTATAATTTCTCCTAGAAATTATCTTAAGTTGTATAATATATTTGTTGTAATTTTTTGTGCCCATTATTTCAATGAGCTTGTTAAACTTTTTTTATATTCTCAACATACTCTTGTCACCAAAGAATGTATATTTATATGAATTATAGTACTCTGTGTCAACCAATATTATGTGCATATCTGAATATACAGATACAATACCAATATCAATTCCTTCTGGAAACTATCTTAAGCATGTCCTTGAGAACGATTATTTATGTAGTAATCTTTGTGCCCAATATTTTAAGGAACTTGTCCTTAACATGTCCTTAACATGTCCCTGTTACCAAAGACTGTATATATGTAACGTAGCAATTTGCAACAACCAATAATTAACACAACCAAACTTCTACATGTTACTTTTGACAATCTTTTTCCAAAGAGTGAAACCGGTAAAGTAAATAAACATCTTTCAAATTGCATTTTCGAACCTCCTTTCGTATATAATTCCACTCGTGCGGTACCCCACAACTCCACTTTGTTATGTATATATATATATAATCTAAGGCACTGATATTAAAATGCCACACGTTACTTTAAGATATAAATTGTATCTTCGAGATATATTTACATATACATATTTAAGATAATTGATAATTGGTTATATTAATTAATTTCAAAGCAGTAAATTGTAATGTAATTATTTTTTAATGATTATAGTAAGAGTACTTCCTTAATGACATTATAGTTTCTGAGAGAAAATAATTCGTCTGCAAGTTATCATACATAATATACGTAATTGCTATCATTAAATGGAACCATGTACATAGTCGGACTAACATTTTTTGCAGAAATAAGCAAAATGTTAGGGGAATAAAAGATTTTTGTTTCCAAATCGGCGTCTAACATTGTATCGCTTTGAACGAATTGGAATATAGAAAACTCATTTAATTTCGTTATCGCTGCCTAAATGCATAGCACAGTCGGATTCTGCAATTAAACAAAATATAAAACACTAAAAAGATGTTTCAGACTACTTTATAACTACATTTAAAACCGATATACATGTGTCTCTACATGCATGCTTAAATATATATATATATATATATATATATATATATATAATATATATATATATATATATATATATATATATATATATATATGTGATTGATTGATTGATTGATTCTAGTTTCAGCTTATGAGCTGTGGCCATGCTGGGGCACCGCCATTTGGTGTTGCTACTTGGTTTCACTTCATGGAGGCTTTCTAGCAACTGCTATTTGGTGCATGAGAGAGTTCGATGCAGCTGCCCTCATCTGCCCCTCCCGCCGTGAAGTTGGTTCATCTGGGACACCTGACAGGAAGAGATCCAGCTTCATTTTAAAGACATCTGTATCCACCCCATGCAGGTCTCTCAGGTTCTTCGGGAGGATATTGAAGAGCTGTGGGCCTCGGAAGCCCAGACTATCACAGAATCTTGTCCTACATCTTGATGGCAGGTTTGGAGTCCTAGGCACCACGCAGTGGCGCCCAGTTATGGCATTTGCGTAACTCTCGATGCCAAAGTTCAGGACACTTCCCTCCAGGATCTTCCAGATGTATATTATGGCATATCTTTCCCGCCTACGCTCCAGGGAATATAATTTTAATCTCTTGAGTCTTTCCCAGTAGCTTACATTCTGCATAGAGGCTATCTTCTTTGTGTAGCTTCGTTGGATCGCCTCAAGTTCTGTGATCAACTTGACACTGGATGGTGACCATAGCTGAGAGCAATAGTCAAAGTGGCTTAGGACAAGTGTCTTCCAGAGGACCATCATGGTTTCTTGTTCTCTTGTTCTAAAGGTTCTAAGAATCCATCCAGCCAGCCGTCTACATTTCATTGTCAGTTTAGCAACATGTACATGAAAGGTCGCGTCATCACTCATGTGAATACCCAGGTCACGCACTGATTGTGCCTCTGGGATTGCAATCCCTCCGGGTCCAGTGTATTCATTGGGTATTGCATTCAGTTTTGCATGCTGATAGTATAAAGCTTGAAACTTTCCAGCATTGAACTGCTTGCTATTCTTTTCAGCCCACTTGTATATTTCGTCCAGCTCACATTGCAGGTGTTTAGTGTCCTCAGGGTTCTGTATTGCCTGTGAAACTTTTGTATCATCTGCATAACTTGTGATCGTGGCTCTCTGCGTGGCTGAGGGCATGTCTGAGAGGGCCATTATGAACAGTAGTGGTCCCAGAACAGTGCCCTGCGGAACACCGCTCACTATTTGTGTGTTAATGGAGGTGGCCCCATTGGCTACTACCACCTGACTTCTATCCTTCAGAAAGTCATGAAGCCATTCTCCCAGTTTTCCAACTATGTTGAGATCACGCAGTTTGTGACATATCATTCCATGATCGACTTTATCAAAGGCCTTTGCAAAGTCGAGATATATCACTTCCACATTTGAGTGGTTGAGCAGCCGTTTCAGCACCCAGTCATAGTGTTGTAGGAGCTGAGTTAAACAGCTTCTCCCTGGTCGGAACCATGTTGGGTGTCGGGCAGCAAGTCATTCTCTTCAAGGAAGGTGATCAGCTTCCTTCTGACTATTCGTTCCATGACCTTGCTGATGTGTGAGGTCAGAGAGATAGGTCTATAGTTCTTGGCTTCCGCTCTGCTACCTCCTTTATGAATGGGGCATATTTTACCTTCCTTCAGTTTTCCTGGAAGTTTGCCAGCTGCAAGGAAGCTCTGAAAGAGGAACTGCAGTGGTCTTGCTAGGACTCTCTTACATGCTTTTAGGAGGATTGCCGGGAATCCATCGGGGCCAGTAGCTGAGTCTGTTTTCATTTCATCTATAGCCTTGGTTACATCGTCTTCCTTTATATCGATGTAATCTATCGTCGCCGCCTCTGATTTTATATCACATATATATATATATGTGTGTGTGTTGTGTGTGTGTGTGTGTATGTATATATATATATATATATATATATTATATATATATATATATATTATATATATATATATATATTATATATATATATATATATATTTACATATATATATATGTATATATATATATAGATATATAATATATATATATATATTATATATATGTGTATGTATGTATGTGTGTATATATGTATATATGTCTATGTAAATGTGTGCGTGTCTGTATATGCGTATCTAAAGAGAATTATTTTAGTGATACATTAATGTCGGAATCCATAATAGTTATTAATGAAAAAATATCAAGATCATTTATTTTTCATTTGCATTTAAAGTAGATGGTGTTTTGCATACGAAAAAGTATGTAATCAATAAAAGCTCATTAACAACATCATTGTGAGTATAATTATCAGTCATGGAATAGCCATGTGATGAAGCGGAAAAGCAAAGGAGATCATCTTTATTGATAATCTTAGTGTGTTATCGTCACGAAGATATTGGAAAATAATGAAAATAAGTCAACAATCTCCGACTTCTAGGAAATTCAAAGATTTAGTTGGAACTATTTCGTCATTGTACTTGGAATTTTGGGAATAATAAACAATAATGATTATTATTGATACAACTGAAGCAATTCCATTAAGACACAGGTGCATATTACAGGGGTGATATCGATAAACTGATTAGCATAGTTATTGTTGAGATGAACACAAATGTGATATAATAAAAATATTTCAATTGCGAATTATTATCGTTGTAGTTATTCCACAATAATACACAATCTTCAATTATAGGTTGAATCTTAGCGACAAAATAATGGATAAGAGCGTTAAACACGTTGAAGAATAACGTGAAAACAATTTCATTAAAATATTTTTTAGAACTGGCAGCAAGCAGGAATTCGCTTTAAGCGATATTTCATTTCAGGAAGCGAACATAATGAGCATCCCATCAAAAAAATAATTCGGTTTTACTAACATTACAGCTGAAAATTCTGATGCTAAACTAAATAATAGGCCTTGAGAATTGTAACAACTATTAGTAGATATTGAGAAAATTAGTATATAGGCTATATATAATGCATGGGCATACCCATGAGAAACGATGCAGTAATTGCAAAAAGTAGAATAGCTAAACAATTTTAATTAAAACCAAACTATATTACTGCAATAGTTAATAGATACTGGTGCAGCTATTTGCTCACTATGATACCCCCTCAGACACAGATACACGCACATACATGTATATATGCGTAAATATATATATGCGGGTACATATACATTTTCTATATGCATACACACACACACACACACACACACATATATATATATATATATGTGTGTAGATATTTTGTTTGTGCTCATGTGTGCGTATGTGTATATATTTGTGAACACACACGCACACACATATAAATATAATATAATATAATATTGTATATATAAATGATATTTTATTGTTTAGCAATCTGTAACAATCTTCAAGATAATTAGCAATGCAAGAAATAAGGAATGTACGTTGCCACGGTTGCAGGCGTCAACATTTCGGATTGATTGAATCTTATCTTCATCATTAAGTAACTGCTAACTGACTCTTTATTCTATATAGCGGTAGCAAGTTCACTTAAATAAATATCACAAGAAATTTTGTACGTAGCTCTGTTCTTTCTATACTATGTATCACATAGTACTTCGTAAATTAAATGAAATTTTCCAAACATGCATCTGGTCATATGGAGGAAAAATAAACAGCGAAAGGAATACTCTCTGTTTCACGCTATTGATTATTTATGAATATCAGCACTCCTGCATCCACATTATCATATTCTATTTCTTCTCAAATTATGTCCTGATCTCAACATTATTTATACACGCTAGGACAAAATACGAGTATCTGCATTTTAATATAATATTCTATGTTCTTGACAGTAGGTCATGTGTGACATTATTATTACTATTTATTAATCTAAAGTTTTATATAGTAGGATTCAGAATTTGATTTGATTTTGGTTAAATAGATGAGATAATAATTGTAGATTTCAAAACGATAATCTTGGTCACAATTAAACTGGTCAAAGATCCTTAATCAAAACTAGACATGAAAATAAAGCAAAAATATATTCATGACGTTACAATAATTAGTAAACTTTTAACAGACACCTGTATTAATATTTTAATCCGGTTGTTTTTATTCAGATTTTTTAAACAATATCCGAAAACTTCAATTTATTTGACACTAGTGAAACATCAAAATAGCAGAGTCATCTTTACCATCCGGTAAAATATTCGGCGAATAATGAATTTGATTTAATTAAGGCAATGCCTCGAGGAAATTTGCTATTTTTAAACAAATTTTGCAATGAACGTGACAAAAACAACTTTAAAATCTCTGTTTGCAGTAACGACACTGTACAAAAACAAACATATTTCCAATAAAGAGACAATGTTTAATAACAAATGTTTGTTTGTAAAGGAATATTCAAAGAAAAATATTAAGTTGCATAGAAGAGGGGAGATATTGATGAGTGGATTTAAATATCACATACCTCAAAATTTGAATGTTTCAGATAGGTAGTAAATAGAATTCGTATACGTGAATAGGTACTATATTATCAATGTTGATTGAACGTATTATATGGTGTAGGCACTGCCAAGAGAGAGAGAGAGAGAGAGAGAGAGAGAGAGAGAGAGAGAGAGAGAGAGAGAGAATATTGAGGAAATTTACAGCCTATTTTAACTTTGAGAGATATGTGTGATATAACAATGTGTGGTTCAGACCTTAGCTTAGAAATCGCAATTAGAAAATCTGACAGCATCGAAGTGGAGATTGGAAAATTATAATTTCTGTTAGCTATCGGTAGGCTAATGTCAACTCAGTAAACGTAGAATGTCCTGAACCACGTCATCCTTACATACATAAGTGCACACCTACATACAGATTCGCTTACACTAATAATGAAAATTTATTTAAATTCTTATTTTCTTAAGAAATTTTAATGTCATGAATAGTGAAAGCGAAAACGGACGACAAACAAAATAAAAGGTATATAAACACTATATTAAATCTATGTAATGTTGTGCATTCTCCTTCTTTAAATATATATATATTATATATATATATATATATATATATATATATATAATATATATATATATATATATATACATATATATATATATATATAGACATATATATATATATATAAGTATAGGAAGGGTTAAATTCACTAATGATCTAAACCAATAGATCATTGTGTAAGTGCTATGTACACGCACACACACACATATATATATGCATATATATAAAATATATATGTTTATAAATTCATATACATACATTTATATATATATATATATGTGTGTGTGTGTGTGTATATACACACGCACGCACGCACGGACACACATTCACATACACGCACACACATGCACACATACTCACACACATACGCAAACACACACACACGCACACACACACACATACATATATATATATATATATACATACATACAGATGTATAAATATATATAGATATACACCAATGTTTCATACTTTTGTAGATATGTAAATATGTTGATTCGACAATCTACATGTACTCTGTGGCCATTATGCTACTAATATCTATATACAGCAGCAGTGTACGTACATCCACGTGTCCCTAACGAAAAGCACTCCTCCAGTACTTTTCTGACCTCGTCTACAGAATTCATATTGTTCTCCGTCGAAAGGATTTTGAACGCTACGGAATAAATGATAATTAACTGAGGCAATGCCCCATGGATATGGTGGCTGGAGCACCGTTTTCCATTCAAAATGCTACATCCATTGGCATGCCATCCTCGTTGTATGTCACCAAGTAATATCCTAATAGAAGAACACCTTTCATCTTGAAACCAAATATTTTCCTTTTCCTTCTAGCACTGACATACGCCGTTCAAGATTTTCGCTATAGATTTCATTTGTTATCATTTGGCTTGGATAGAACAAAGCATCGAATTTGAGAATTCACCTCAGCGAGTGTGTATTTTGTTAGAATTCAGAATAATGCAGAAGTAAATAAGCTGTCGCGAAGTGAACGGGTGACATTTAAAAATAAAGGAGAATACCATTAAAATTAATGAATTGTATGAGTGGCCAGCATATATTCTGACCAAATACACACGAATTGATGTCAACTGTGAAATTCGATACGTTCATATTTGTGATTATTTGTATGTAATAGCAGTTACTGTGTGCTTTTCTGTGGGTATGGAGAATTATTTTCATATATTTTGCTTAGTATGTTTTGCTAATGAAGGAAAAGTTATAAAACTAATCCAGAAATTGCCCAATCTCAAACAATCTGAATTATTTCAGGAATGATTAGTTTGTTCGTTTTCCTGCTTTCAAACTGCCTGTATATGAAGAGAAGAACTGAACTGGCTGATAGTATTTGACGTCTATTTTCAGCATATAAGTAGGCTAACTTCCGTGCATTTATGTATAACTGTATACAATTCTGTGTGTGTGTATGTGTGTGTGTGTGTGCGCATATATATATATGTATATGTAATAATATATAATATCACATTATGTAATTCTATATAATATATATATATATATTATACAATTATATAATGGGATATTATATATTATTACATATATATATATATCAGCTATGGTCACAATCCAGTGTCAAGTTAATCACAGAACTTGAGGCGATCCAGCGAAGCTACACGAAGAAGATAGCCTCTGTGCAGCATATAAGCTATTGGGAAAGACTCAAGAGATTGAGACCCTATTCCTTAGAGCGTAGGCGAGAAAGATATGCCATAATATACATCTGGAAGATCCTAGAAGGATTTGTCCCAAACTTTAGCATCGAGAGTTACACAAAAGCCAGAACTGGGCGCCACTGCATAGTGCCAAGTACTCCAAATTTGCCATCAAGATGTAGGACAAGATACTGTGATAGTCTGAGCTTCCGAGGCCCACAGCTCTTCAATATCCTCCCGAAGAACCTAAGAGACCTGCATGGGGTGGATGCAGATGTCTTTAAAATGAAACTGGATCTCTTCTTGTCAGGTATCCCAGATGAACCAACTTCACGGCAGGAGGTGCATATGAGGGCAGCTGCATCGAACTCTCTCATGCACCAAATAGCAGTTGCTAAAAAACATTCGTGAAGTAAAATCATGTAGCAACACCAAATGGCCACAGCTCATGAGCTGAAACTAAAAAAAAAAAAATATATAAAAGAGAACAAAGTGTATATATATAATATATATATATATATGTATTTATGCATGTATGAAACATGTACGCCTTGTGACATGTGTGTCGAAATGTATTTTACACTTGCATGGGTACCACAGCACAAATGGTGATCATAAATGCAAAATATTAAGATTATGAATGAAATAGATTTTATATCTGAAGGCTTGCATTAGTTGTCTAAAAGGAGGAATTGTACTACAATTCCTCAATTTTTATATATATATCACACAGCTGAGGCGCAATGACCCAGTGTTTAGGGCAGGAGTCTCTCGGTCGTAGGATCATGGCTTCGATTCTTAGACCGGGTGTAGTGAGTGTTTATTGAGTGAAAACACCTAAAGCTCCACGAGGTTCCGGCAGTGGGGGTGGCGATCTCTGCTGTACCTTCGCCAAAACTTCCTCTCACTGTTCCTTCTATTGGCCTGCTCGCTTAGCCAGCGGGTTAGCGTCATTTGAAGGCTAAAACAATGCGAAGCACATTGTGACCAGCGATGTGTAGCAACATCTGATAGCCAGGTCGGTCACGTGATCACGTAATCACAGCAGTTCTTAACTTTTTACCGCGATAATTTTAACAGTTTAAAATACACGATAAAATACAGAAATAAATGTTGATACTGTGCATCAGAGATCTATTTGATAAATACCATATACAAATATATTTATGAAACATATAATGCGAAGTGTTGTAAAACAGGCTTAAAAAATTAAGTATTTGAAAGTGTTAGAGATTACTCATTCTTATTCCATACATTGTCAAGAGGCTTTATGTTTCATAATGCTATTTGTATTTTCTCATGTTTTCACGTATTAATAATAGAGAAAAGAGCTGTAAGAACATTAACTACGCCGGGGAAATTGCATAGCGACATCTCGTACAACTATTAGTCCTTTTGGAGTTAATAAGATAAGACTAGCCAACAACTGCCGTCAAAGTAATCAACTTATCCTTTTCCCCGAAATTTCAGGTTTTATGCGTATATTAGAAATGAATATTTATCTGTCAATATTTGTTGATCGTTCTTATACATCCCATGTCCCTTTTGTTTTGTTCTGTCCTTATGACACCATAGAATGATTTAAACTTAGAGTCATCGCAGTATATTTGATGTAAATATAATTCTATCCATGGGTATTGTATAACATCAAGTATAATATAAGGTGATTTTCATTTCAATAAATGATTAATAGTTAAAGTTAATGTTAACTCAATTATTGAATACTGTAAATGAAATGGTTTTGCATTCATTTTCATTAATCTGTAATATAGATATGGAAATGTGCCTCTTTGTTTAATAACAATAACTGTGTAGAAATGTTTGCAAAAGTGAATAACCTCTAAACAAAAATACGATTACTTCTCCATCACATCCACAATTAATTAGTTTAATTATATCACATCAATATATTGACATACGTTGACGAGAAATAATCGTTCACTCACATCAACGTCATCGCTTTACCCATTTTATCTGAGATTTGACACGTTTACGGGTGAGTTCCTTCTCAAATTGGATAGTCGAAACTGTGTATCGTCGGCGCTATGATGTTCACCGATGCCATATTCGCACATATTAATAAATGATTTATCTCGTAAACCTAACTGATACTTGTAAATCATTGTAAATTCCTATATCACGTTTATAACTGAGTTCTTCCATATCTTCTATTGTGAAGGATTCGCATGCTATGAATAAACAATAAATTGTGATTCTTGTCACGGAAATTGAAAGCGTTTATAGATTATGTGGCAGAAAGGTCTGTTATGATGTATAGATCGTTGTAAATCTATATTAGACAATAACAATGAAATATATTTCTTAGCGTTTCATACTCCATGATTTATACATAATAGCGATTAATACATCGGTGGCATTAGTAAAATAGCTTAAACAAAACACACACACATAATCACATACAAACACGTCCAGAAAAACACACACACAAACACACACACACACATAATTCCAAATGTAAGGATACGCATAGTCATATCTACGTGCCCGTTTGTCGATGTGGATGTATAAATAATTAATAAAATAATGGTTGAAATATATTAAATATATGAAAATAAAATGGGATTTCATAAAAGAATAACCGCGTGGAATTGATCCAACCGGTGAATATTGATAATATTAAAATTCAAATTTGATATGACTTACAGTATCATGTTGAAATATGAATAGAGAATTTAATAAATATGATTTGTGATTCTTCAGTTAAACATTGTTCATTTGATCTTAGGGAAAAATACGTAAAACGATATATATATATATATATATATATATATATATATATATATGTGTGTGTGTGTGTGTGTGTGTTGTCTGTATGTGTGTATATATACATACAAATATATATACACATATATATGAATATATATGAATGTATATATATATATATATATATATACATATATATATGTGTGTGTATAAATATGTATACACACACAAACATACATAAATACAAACACACACACACACACATGGTGAAATTGATTAATAACTAATTAATTTTACCCTCAATTGTTGAAATTATAATTCATTTCTCTCTGTTTATTGCCTCGGTTTTCACCGCTAAAATATGGTGTTTGCTAGTTTAGCCCACGTGGTGGTGGTGGTGGGGGGGAGAGCAGGAATTCTTCGCTTGCATATTTTGAATTTGTTGGCACTGTCAGTTTGAACGGGTCATCTGAGGTGTTAAGTCGCCAAAAGGGTATGTTCCTACTTTCAGTGTTTCCAAATCCAAATTAAGAAATTTTGGGCTGACGAAAGAAATGTCGAATTTTATTTGGCTGATATAGAAAACGTAACGTTCTCAAATAATCTTTGCACCTGTGATTTTTTAATGTTTTTTACCCCCATACCTTCGTGGGTATTCTGAGTAAGCACTATCTGAGAGAGAAATTTTCTGAAGTAGAAATAGTAAAAAACTTTTTTGGCTGCTATTTCTAATGAGTTCAGTATGTGGCAAAGTAATTATTTTACTAAGCCCTTTTATATAATGTAATATTGTGAATTCGCCTTAAATGGTCCTTTTACATACTGAATACTTGGTGAAATTGATTAATAACTAATTAATTTTACCTTCAATTGTTGAAATTTTATATATATATATTATATATATATATATATATACATATTACTAAGAAAACATTTCTCAAGGGGGTACAATGTAATTGCACACCTTTCATGCAAGGCTGATGAAGTGCAAATCCAATGTCTAAAACCGCAAATATTACAAGATATTTTCTTCTAGAATTTTCGCGTAAACAGGCGTTGAATCACATACAAACAAATATGGTAAGGCAACGAAAATTATTCCAATATTTTAAATCATGAGTAACAAATGTTTCCTCACCAACACTATATTCAACGTCTGTTTACGCGAAAATTCGAGAAGAAAGATCCTGTAATATTTGCGGTTTTATATATATATTAATATATATTTTTTTTTTTTTTCTTCTTCTTCTTCTTCTTCTTCTTCTTCTTCTTCTTCTTCTTTTCTTCTTCATCTTCATCATCATCATCTTCTTTTCTTCTCCTCCTTCTCCTTCTTCTTCTTCTTCTTCTTCTTCTTCTTCTTCTTTTCTCCACCTTCTACCTCTTAACTTTATCACTAATGCTTTTTAGTATAACATCTACGCAAATTCCATAAACAAACCTTTCAATAGAAATATTCTCCTGAATTGAACTGCAACTGCTAGCCGCCACTGACCATTCGAAATACGACCATCAAGGCACTTCCAAATTTTTCCACCCCCTCTCCTCATCAACCTTCTTCTTCTTCTACCCTACCAAGAATTCACAACGGCCTCGAACACACAAGTGCAAACAAGGGAGACAGAGAATGGCAGAATGCCACTTATATTTGAACACTATACAAATATTCCTTTAAAAACACTTTTCTCTCAATCTTTCTAAATTAAATTATTTAATCGTTACAGTTGAAAAGGTCTCAAAATGACCGAAACCGGTACTGAAATGTTCTTTATAAATTATTTTAGCATTTTCTATTTTGACTTGTTTTTTTTCATATATATACATATATATATATATATATATATATTATAATATATATATAATATATATATATATATATATATATATATATATATAGGCGCAGGAGTGGCTGTGTGGTAAGTAGCTTCCTTACCAGCCACATGGTTCCAGGTTCAGTCCCACTGCGTAGCACCTTGGGCAAGTGTCTTCTACTATAGCCTAGGGTCGACCAAAGCCTTGTGAGTGGTTTTGGTAGACGGAAACTGAAAAGAAGCCCGTCGTATATATGTATATATATATGCATGTGTGTGTTTGTGTGTCTGTGTTTGTCCCCCTAGAATTGCTTGACAACCGATGCTGGTGTTTTTACGTCCCCGTCACTTAGCGGTTCGGCAAATGAAACCTATAGAATAAGTACTGGGCTTACAAAAGAATAAGTCCCGGGGACGAGTTGCTCGATTAAAGGCGGTGCTCCAGCATGGCCGCAGTCAAATGACTGAAACAAGTAAAAGAGTAAAAGAGTATATGGGGAGAATAAAAAAAACGGAAGACGAATACAGGTGTAGACAACAAACAGATGTATTAGTATAACGCTCGGGAAGTGAAAAAGTATTTAACGTTTCGAGCCTACTCTCTTCGACTGAAAAGAACACAGAAAAAAATTCAAGGAGAAAAAATATAGAATGTGTAGTGGCTTGCGAAGAATGACACTGCATGAGCACCTGCTTTGCTCAAAATATTAGTCAAAAAGACTTCTATGCCAGGGAATAGTCACAAAATTAAAACACGCAGGATAGAGAAGAATTTCATTCAAGAATAATATCGTATTACCTCATGTAGGTCAGCAACTTTAGTGCTGGTTAATTTGATATCATGATTTCGAATTTAACGCCAAACGATGCCTGATTCACCTCAGCCAAATCCACCACCGAATGACTACTGAAATGTCCACCACCCCATCCTGCAAATTCATTTGAAGTAGTCAAACACCACGTAACCAAACGAAATAGGGTAAATTATTTATGAATAAATATGACGGTGATACTAATTTTACAAATACGATCGCTCTTGGCAGCGAAAGCAAGCTGTACTGGTAATTAAATATATATATATATATATATATATATATATATATATATATAATATATATATATACATATATATATACATATATATACACATATATATATAATATATATTATATATATATATATATAATATATATATACATATAATATATATTATATTATATATATATATATATATATATATATATATATATATATATATATATATATATGCCAACCGAATCTCCACTGTGCCGTACTTCTTTCCTCTAGTATAGAATGTCGTGAGTTCCTTTATGTCCTTCAGACATTCCTCTAGTGATTCCACCGTAGCTATTTCTACCATTTTAGTTGCTGTGGACAGCGTTCTATTGACTGCTGTCCGTTTCGTCGTTTTCTCTTCCACTTCTTTAGGCGGGGGTCAGCCTCAGGATTGTACCCTCCTTTGTAATGAGTTCCTTAAACTACTTCAATCATTTCTCCTCAAATTTCACTAATCTCACTTGTACTACATCCGCAGTCAAATACTTTCCGGTTGCTGCAACATAACTACCGACTGTGTATGACTTGGGGGAAGTTTAGTCCAGTCGGAAGGAAAAATTCAATTGTTTTGGTTGGATTGTTTTGTTATCGAATTAGTCTTTTGCGTTCTTATGGAGTTGGTGATATGATATCCAAAATTAGGTGTGTGATTAATCAGTTGCTAATGGGGTTTGTGGATTTTAACTTTCTTTAGAATTGGGTTCTCAGTAGAGTACTCGTTTTGAAAATGAGATTCAGAATTCGAGAACGAAAGAGCACTTCTCCCCCACGTTGAAGAGATGTTAATCTCCCGTGTTCAAAATTTTCTTCCCAAAGTTTAATATTGTTTTTCCGACCTACGGATGTTATTGAAATTTCTGTTTGGATTTGTGCATCAATCGTTCTGAATTTTTCTTCGTTGAAGTTTTCTCCAAGCCATAATAGCGGAGTATCCAATCTGAATTTGTCGGGAACCCTCTTTTCTCTACGTTTTTGTTCCTCTTCTGGTTCATTTGTGGTTACTTTGGGAGGATAACCGGTGTTGAAATAAGCCATTTTTCATATATGTCTGCTTTGCTATTATTTTTATTGTAGATCCAAAAGTCAAATTTACAGGCTGTGAAGTTTGGGTGCCATATACGTTTAATAGTGTTTTCGATTGCAGAGATTTCTCTTTGCAGGTTGATGTTATCTCGTTCAGCTTTCCATTTTTGCTCCTATTTCTGGAGCATCGCTGTTTCTATAGTTCTTTATAACTGATTGAGGATTTGGACAATTGCTATTTCTTCCGTTTGTCTTCCTTCTTCAAGCGTTTCCTTGGTGTAGGTCTGTATCTCGTCAATTGTGTTGGATAACACTGTGATGCTGGAGGAGATGTCTTTCAGTACTTTTAGTATCTCTTGGTTGAACGTGTTTGTGCTTTGGTCGGGATTTTGTGGTATATATATAGAAAAGAAAAATATAATTCCACACGGGTAGAAATATAGGAAAAATAGTGGAAAATGCACTGAGAATAGTCAAAATATTTTTTATTAAAGTATTTGAAGCTTTAATCAGTTTTACATTTACACTGATTTTCATAAGGTCAAGACGTGGCTTATGCCGCAGCTGTCTTCCTATCTGACTAGTGTTTAAAGTTTGCCCTATTTTTATATTGAACCCTATACTATATTGAGAATAATATACCCAGGATCGTATACGCCCACTCACCATGCACTCTGATATAAATGAAAAAGAATGATACAATACTGCATTAATGAGACCTTATTTTATAGTTAACATATTTTTGTGGAATATCTTGGACTACTTATTGTGAACTATATAAAGGCACCCATTAATAATAAAGATGCAAACATATGTCGTGTGTCATAAATACATAATTAATTCGCATTCAGATAATTAATCGTCTTCAAAGTAATTAATACACCTAAGATAATGTCGTGTCTGATCCCATCAGGGATAATTTATTTTCACTGAATGAACTAATTAATTGAATTAAATTTCTACTATATAAATCAGTTGAATAAATTCCCCCTTCGATATTACAGAATATGAAATATAATTTGTGCGTTGAAGCCAAATCTTTATGATGTAGCAGATGGTGGATTATAATATTAATGCTTTGCCAGGAAATCTTTCTATAATACACCGGTGCAAAATACTTAAACTGTTCATCATGAAATAAAATATAAAATCCTCGCTTCACTCAGGACAGTGAATGGAGAATTATACAATTTGGACTTAGAAGTTATATATTTTGAATTTTAGATACACACCAGGCTTTCCGAATATGATCAACTAGTGAGAGGTAGTGCCAGTCGCGTAACAAAAAACAGGCCTGGGTTTACATGTCTTTAGGCATGGAGTTCAAACACTTTCAGAACTGGTTTCTTCTTCATCTATTTAGGAGCGATAAAATAAGCACTTCATCAGTATTGGGCACCACAACATCTATTAAGCTCATCGCCCAAAATAGGGTTGCTACATCTATCTATCTATCTATCTATCTATCTATCTATCTATCTATCTATCTATCTATCTATCTATCTATCTATCTATCTATCTATCTATCTATCTATCTATCTATCTATCTATCTATCTATCTATCTATCTATTTATCTATGCACACACCTCACACACAGTCACACACACACACACATATATATATATGTACACACATATATATACATATATATATAAGCTGATTATTCAGTTTATACACATAGTCATTCACATCAAATAATTTAAGTCGGTGCTGCAATTTATAGCTAATAGGCCTTCTCCGTAACACACACAATGGCCCGCAAGTATACCCACAGCAGAGGAAAAGTCTTCAGTAGCAACCATGTAATTTATATTTATATACTTTTGCTTCATCGAACCTCAACAGTATCAAGTATCCACAAGCAAATACGGTAACGAGAGTCATTATCTAAGCACGTTGTTGCAAGTGGGTTCTTACATTTGACGAGGCCCAAAGAAGAGTACATCTAGATTTAGAAATTCCACTGCCGCTGCTTAACGCTTTCTTTTTCTAGTGATAGTATCTGTAATATTCAGCACCAGACCTATGGACGTGATACTTTCAGGAAACAAATTAAAGATCTGAAAAGCCATCTAGAATATGACAGCATGAAGTATGGTATACACAATGCTATTTTGAACTAATACAGCTTCAGTCACTATTGACGAGACATTGCCATGCCACCTGGCTACTTGCGACACTATTAATTTCCTATATCAACAGATGATAAATATGTCTAAGCATGCGTTTGCGACTTTATACATGTCACAGATAACATTCACAGAGGCAAAAATATTCATTTTAAGATTTCACCGCCTCTGGCGAATGCTTTTCTTTACTTCCCGCTATACTCCCGAGATTTTAAGTATTATAAATCAACACGAGATATTTTGTGGACACGAATAATTCATATTTTGGCATTCCGATTATTGCCTATTCCGATTGTGCATACACTCCATCCTAATCACATCTTCAATAAAAATACGCCATTTTGATGTTGAAGTAGAATAATTAGTATTTATAATACCATCTACATAATCAATAACATTCTTTTCTATTAGACACATAATTATATCCCACACTATTTTTATTCTCATAATCCTTAATAAATCTATGAATATATCTTTTATTATGAACTTTATAATTTAATCCCAAAATTATCTTATCATCAATATATAATATATATATAATATATTATCTATATATATATATATACATCTATATAATATATATATATATATATATATAGATATATATATAGAATAATATATAATATCCCGTTCAATGTTAATCGCACTATTATTATACTCCATATATAACATCATGCCCCCTATACATATTTCAATTGAACTCTAAAACTTAATCCCAAATTAAATTATATATTAGTTCGCCGTAGCATTTTCAATAATCTACTACTTATAATTTTCCACATTAAAGCTAAACACATAACCCACATTTCAAGTCCATGATAAATAGCATTCTTATTAAAACAATGATCATATAAACCATATTTAATACCATAATATTAGTATAAATTTAATCCATAGATTTCTCAAATTTTAAATTACAACATACAAAACTCAAATACCAAATAATCCCATGATTATACAATGACCAATAATATTTCTTTTTTAAATAGAATATACATATATTCCACCTTTATACACTCATAACCATTTATATTTATATTTTCATTTTATAGTTCTATATGTATTACACCACACACACACACACGCACATATATATATATATATATATATATATATATATATATATATAATATATAATATATATATATATAATATATAAATTTTATTATAAATATATGAATACATTAATATTTAATATATATAATATATATATATATATATATATATATATATATATATATATTATATAGATATATATTTATATTTATATTTTTCCAAGTACTACTTATTTTTAAAAAATTGCTATTACTAGGACTTGTTATCTTTTATCTTCTAAAAATCCTATAACCCATCATCAACAACTATTGAAACTTAATATATCTAAATATGCACCTAAAACTCCATATATATATATATATATATATATAATTATATCAAATTAGAGACAAAACCACTACTATACAAATCAAAAAAGAAAAGACTTAACCCAATACATAAAATAATTTATATAATTATTTATGTATTGGTTTCAGTCTTTCTTGTTTGAATGCATAATAGTGGTTTGTCTCTAATTTGATATAATATAATATTTTACTATAAAATGATTCAATCTTAAATCTGATTTTTCCTTGTAAATTTGGATTTATTCCCTAATATTTATATTATATATATATATATATATATATATATATATATATATATATATATATATATATATATATGAAAAACAGTCAAAATAGAAAATGCTAAAATAATTTTTTAAAGAACATTTCAGTACCAGGTTTCGGTCATTTTGAGACCTTTTCAACTGTAACGATTAAATAATTAAATTTTAAAAAAATTAAAAGAAAAGTTCTTTTAAAGGAATATTTGTATAGTGTTCAAATATAAGTGGCATTCTGCCTTTCTCTGTCTCCCTTGTTTGCACTTGCGTGTTCGAGGCCGTTGTGTATATATATATATATAGTAGAAATATGTTACGAAAAGAAAATATAAAGTACACGTGGAAATGTAAGGGTAACATATGAAAAACCAACGAAAATGCATATTGCAGATAGAAAAAGGCTATTTATGACAGGTAGTGACAAATATATACATTTAGAATGACTGAGGTAGTAATACGAGTCATAAAGGACATTATTATGAGATGATTATAAGAAGTTAATAATAATAATAATAAAGTAAGAAACCGAAACGCAATTGGTTTGCGCGTGGGCTATTCATCGTTTGAACAACACCGGTTAATAAACGGTGTCAGGTCTGTATTTACATCTGTTTTACATTTAAAATCCCTTCAATGGTGATGGTCGAAAACTAATTTATTTTATAGATTCCGTTCCTTTACATCCTAAATATAATATGCATTATATTTTATCATCGTGTTACAAATAAAATTAACCTAGTATCCACTATGTATATCTTCCATTTTCTTTCATAAAATTTGTATATATATGCGTACATACATACATGCATACACCCCAGACACACACAGACACACACACACACACACAGACACACACACACACACACACACACACCACACACACCACACACACACATATATACATATATATAATATATATAATATATTATATATATTATATATATATATATATATATATATAAAACATCACCTTATCCTTTTGCTACTGTATAAGTCTCTCTGAAAGAATTAGAAATGCAACATTTCTAATTGTTTAACTAGGTAAACTTATTTCTTTTGAGATTCTGTTTTCAAAATTAATAAAAAGCGACACCTAGGAAGACAAGCTACCCCAGACAGATGGAACTAGTCTGGGGATACTGCCTTTGTCAAGTGGAGTTGATTATCTCTCCTCTTTCACAAAATAAGTGCGCAGTACGCTTCTATCACATAGCCAACTGTCAAAGTTATATACCGAGGCTAAATAACAGTAGCATTCTTCACTGACAAATAAAAATTAATAAATAAATAAAGATAAATGTGTGAATAAAAATCTACTCTTACAGCTGCTTGTTGACAAAGCATACGAAGATTATATACACACACACCACACATATATATATATATAAAATATATATATCTATATATATATATATATTATATATAATATATATATATATAAAATATGCAGATAATAGTATATAAATCTCTCTCTCTCTCTCTCTCTCTCACTATATATATATATAATATATATATATATGTATATTTTAATGTTTAAACATTTTAAATACTTCTGCATTTTATTGATAGCTTTAATGAACATAAACGCGGCTACTGTTTTTATATAATATCAATTAAGTTGTGACGTATATTTGCCATTTAAATATGGCTAACCCCTAAGGGTGGATGCTACTGTAGTTTATAGACCCAGGAGGACACATTCTCCAGCTGGCTATGGACACACTTCCTGTGGCCTATCAGTATTTGCAAAGGGAAGCCATCCTTCCCGTCTTCAATTTATGATAGACACGGAGGTTCTGGATATTGATCTGTTATCGGCGTGTGACAATCACAGTTGTCGATGAAAAGTAGATACCCTTCAGAGAAACATATCCTTTTTCCAGTATCGTACAGACACTGATACCGAAAAGATGTAAACAAGCAATAATAAATCTTAGATCTATCCTTACCATACTTATCATACCGGTATTATGATAAATATTTTAGTTAATACTAGCGGTATCGCTCGGCGTTGCACGGGTTTAGAAGGGAAATAACTATATAAGCATTTTTAGAGAGTTATAGCCAAAAAATAGCAAAAAATTGCATTAAAAATGGAAAATAAATGATGGTAAATATTTTTTTAAATCGTTGACTTATCTTAGACATTTTATAGCGAAAAAATGCATTAAAATGGAAAAGAAATTATGGTAATTTTTTTTTTAAATCGTAGACTCATCGTAGACGCACGCAAATGCCCAGAAGGGCTCGATATGAATCACGACTATAAGATACCCGGTTTTGGTTAAACTGCACCGCAAAATGTGGGAGTAGTTAGGAATCAAAATTGTAGGAGACAGACACACAACTTCACTTTTATATATAAAGATATAACATCACACTTAATTTAAACTAAATTATACATTCATTGATATAACATACCATACATATATGTACAACACATGCATGTATATATAGCATATATACATATGTATGTATATATATATATATATATATATATATATAATATATATATATATACATATATATATATCCATATATTATTACATATATATATATATTTATACATATAGATATACATTATATATATATATACATATATATATACATATATATACACATATATATATATATATATATATATATATATATATATATATATATATATATATATATATTATATATATTATATATATAAAATATATCTTGTCCTTACCCTCGTGCGGCGGAGTAGATGAAACAGGAGCACTGATGAAGCTGAATGTTCTTTATGTTGCATATGTCCTTTCACTCTTTCCTTGTATTTTTTGTCTTTGTTTTCGATCTCTCATTACATCTAGGATTTGTGATGTCCTGTGCCCATATATGCATGTGCCCATATATACATATATATGTAGGCATGTACACATATGTATGAGTATATGCAGATGTTTATATATTACTTATATCATTATATGATCGAATGCCACGCATCCTTTTGCGTGTAAGTTTTATATTAATAATTACGGTGCTCACTCTCTTTCTAGCTATTCCACCCTTTTACCTCTTCTCTGTGTATCTACATCCCTCCCTTGTGCTTCTTGATTTCTGTTTTCCTCTCCGCAAAAAAACCCATTGTTTTTTGGTAATTAGTTTTGTGGGAAGTACTGTTTCAAGGAAGTCGCGTCTTGTCCTTATCTTGGAGTAGATGAAAGAGGGAGAACCGATGAAGGGGAATGTTCTTTATGTTGCATGTCTCTTTTCTCGTCTTGTTTTCTCGTTCTTCGGAAAAAGTTGGTTTACTGTGTTTTCGTTTTGTCATTGTATCTAGGTTTTTTGATATCCTGTTTATATGCACACATATGTAGGCGTGTACATATATGTATGTATATATTCAGATGTTTATAATTATTCATATTATTATATGATCCAATATTTACTTATATATACATATATATATACACATATTATATGATCCAATATTTAGTTATATATACATATATATACACACATATATATATATATATACAGATATATATATATATACATAGTACATGTATATATACATACAAATACATATACATGCGTATATATATACACATACATGCATATGTATATATATATACACATGGATTCATACACGCACAGACACACGCAAATATATATATATTATATATATATATATATATATATATATATATATATATATATATATATACATACATATATATATATAGATACATATATACATAATACATACATGCATACTTACATACATACATACATACATACATACATACATACATACATATATATATATATATATATATGTATATATATATGAGCATGCAGCCATGACAAGTAAAAAGGCACACAATAACTAACATTTAATTAAATCTTAAATTTTTTTATTCGAAATATCTATTAATTTTTATAATGCGAATATTTAGTATTTAGTAGACACATCCTTTGTATTTTTCAAGGGAAGGTCCCTATTAGGCATGTTACTTATCAGATGACGAATATTCTCTTGTCGAATTTCTTGCCAAGTTGTACTCAGTAATCTCAAAATAAATGGCTTGAAGATGATCTTGTACTTTTTAATGAACAGTCCTATAGCGTATGTCCCGTGTTGTTCAGCAGAGTTAATATCCGGCGACTGGCTTTGTCATGGAAGCTTTTTAATGCCATTTTTATTCAAGAAACCTTCGGACATTTTAGCCGTGTAAGGAGCCCCATTGTTCATGAATAAAGAGTCTTCTTTAATCATTACACCACTGGAAAGTATTGGAAGGAGTCATTTCTGCAATACAGACTCATGTTTATCTAGGATTATATTTTCACACACTTCACCAGGTCTGATCAGCCATTGCTCGAACTTGCACCTCAGGACATCACAGTATATTTAGCTGAAGATTTACTACGGTCATAGGAACTTAGCCTCTTGAAGCATTGATTTAAAATACAATTCCAAGGTCGACTCAGACACACACAAATACACACAGCCCATTCTGTTGGCTTGTAAAATATATATTGTCATTACTATCAGGTTGATACTATTATTGGTGTTGTTTACCCATTAAAGATATATTCGGTTAAAATTGGTAGTGATGTTGGGTGTAATTGTTTTAGTGTTGGTAATGGAAGTGATTGGGACGGGATGTACACTTAATTTTTCTATCACTCTATGTACCGAGGCACAAGCAAGTATTTTGGGAAATTACAGATGGCAAGCACAAAGCCACGCAAACAAATACAAATAAGGAGACAGAACAAGCATAGATATTAAATTTATAAATAGAATTACAAAAACTAACTGCATTCAGTGTACTGTACCTTGGCGTTTGTGGGATGTTAAAATTGGTAGATATTTGGAATGTGTTAGGGAAGCAGGTAATAACCGCGGATATGATCAACATGGCATTGGTACCTGGCCAGTCTCTAGTCTCAAGAACGGCACATTTTCTGGTCTTTAGGGAATTTGTTGTCCTATAGCTTACATTTGCAGGATCAGTGAAAGAGTGCACTAGAAATAGATGCAGAGCACATTAACCGATGACGAATACTGAGGGACTGAAACTTTTAGACTCATTTAACTACGACTTAGAGTCGGGCTTTAGTCGTGATTAGAAGAAATGTGAGGTGGTAGAGAAGCGATTTTGAGGGATAGTATATGTTAGTTCATGATTAAAACTAGAGAAACTAGTGAACGGGGTAACGCAAAGCAGTACCGGGTTACCAGATAGAGCCGTACAATACCTCAATGACACAAATACTTCAATGACACAAATTCTCAAAAAGAAATCACTTTTTGCTGATGAGCACACAGTTTTCGTTAATAGTGTCTTAACTGTTGATATCTTATCTGAGCTGACAACTATTATTATTTGGTAACGTTGTTCTGAAATATGTTGCTTGATTCGAAAATTAAAATGCACTTTTGCTAGAAAATTTGCTTGCTGTATTTGTACATTTGTGTTGATATATTTCAAGAGTGTTATGAATCTTAATTAGGGAGTAGTAATGAAAGAAAACACAAAACACATTTCATATGAAGACAGGAAGCTAAATTAGAAATTTCCATGAGGTTGCATTAAGTAGTTATATATCCAGATGGTACTGTTATTCGCAAGTGAATGGGAAATACATACATCTACGATTTTAATATTTTACCGACATTAACAAACTATTGACATTTCCGTAATTAGATTTTCAATGTTAATTACGAAATATATTAAGAAATTGATTACACCAATATAGATTCGCTAGTGTAGAAGTACTTGTAACTTAGATGTATAAAATTAACATTTATAATAAATGGTCATGGAATATATATCTCATTCAGAAGTTACCGTTATTCATTTCTAATCATTGTTTACTGATCAAATTAATATTCCCTCTGTATGTGAATGAGGGTATGATCAATAAATACAGCTACATGTATAATACTAGTAGAAAGACCGCCCTTCGGACGTTTTTCTACTAGCCTATTCATAATATTTTCACATTTGATTCCAAATTATAATAATCATTTATATTTTATATCTCAATATTTTGCATAATAGTGCTCACTTGTTTAGTAAATGTTGCTTTCATTACTTTATCACAGTAATAATCTCTCTTTTTTAAACAAACATCACGGTAGTCCAACAACAGTAGCAGAGCAGTATGTCAAGTTTTACCTTCCACGCAAAGCATTATAGAGATTTCAATTCAGCAACCCAACTGTAAGCTTTGCAGTCCATGTGTGAGGTGGAGTGAGTAAATTGCAAAGAATGAATGAAATAAGTATGAAATGAAAAAACAAAATCGTATAAATAAAAAGGCATCACTACAGATGTATACGCCCCCGAACGTTTTTACCTGATAACATCCAGAAAAATGAAATCAACAAGCATCAGACAGTAAACATTCCATTATATCTATTCATTAAATGATGACAAACATGTGATTAAGTGGTACAAGTAAACGAATGAGATCACCCAATAAATTCGTAAACAGATATATATATAGAGAGAGATGAATGTACAATAATAGATGAGTGTACAGATATAAATCCCTTAAGGACGTTTCTACAATGAGGTCTCAGAATCTTCCAAGTCATCCTCATCACGTCAGTGATATACAGAGATGAACAAACATTGGACAGAGATTGGATAATGGTTGAGCCTCAAGTCCCCTTCACAGAGCACAAATATTAGGAAACTAACATGTGGGGAATTCAGTTAGAATAATAGTAGGGTAAATAAGATAAGATAGATTAAAATAGGTAAAAATAAAACAAAATATTGTAATGTAATAGACCTGGTAAGGTAATGTAAGAACTTCATTTTAAGGTGTTATTATAATCCATGGTAAGTAAATAAAATCACTCTCATGAGCTATATCCGTAGGCTGCGGGTTACATCGTGTTTCCATTATACTGAGGAAAATAGGGAAGGTAGAATGCTATGTGGTGGGTTTAATGGTATTGTCCATGCTACAGGGATCGGAAGCTAGAGGATAAACGCTATTTAATAAATATAGCATTATGAAAGGCGTTGACAGAAATAACTTATATATATATAAGTCCAACCTTCGAAACACGCTGGAGTTGAACTAGGGACAGCTGATGAAGGGGATTTTTCCTTGTGTAGTTTGTCTTGTACTCTGTTTGTTTTTCGTTTAGGTCCGTTTCCACGTTTGTTTTTACGTTTTCGTTTCTCGTTGAGTTCTACGTCTAATTGTGGTGTCCTGTACTCACGTATATATATTTATATATGCATGTATATATACATGTATATGTAGGTACGTACATATATGTATGTATGTATGCATTTATTTTATTTATTACACTATATATATATTATATATTATATATATATGGGTGTGTGTGTGTGTGTGTGTGTGTGTGTGTATGTGAGTTTGTGTGTTTGTGTGTGTGTGTGTGCTTTTAAAAGGCATGTCAAAAGATTTCATATTGTGACATCTGTTCCCTCCGTCAGCAAAGCACAGTTGTGTATTATGTAATAAAATGTGCAAATCTTTGGCCAAACTCAAGTGTCATATAAGGGCCTTATATATCATCACCAATGACTCATTTCAATAGTTTGCTCTCATACGAGAAAGCAGTGTATAACATATATATAAGTACATATTCAGTCACTAATGTAGAGAGATGAAGGTGGCAAGCTTGCCGAATATTTAGAAGGCCGGACAAACTACCTACCGGTATTTCGTCCCTCTCTTTTCTCTTTACTCTCTTTAACTTGTTTCAGTCATTTGACTGTGGCCCTGCTAGAGCACCGCCTTTAGTCGACCCCATGGCTTATCGTTTTTAAGCCTAGTCCTTATTCTATCGATTTGTTTTGCTCAACTGCTAAATTACGGGGCGTAAACACACCAGCATCGGTTGTCAAACGATGCTGGGGGGACAAACACATACACACAAACGTACACACACACACACACACACACACGCATATATATATATATATATATATATATATATATATATACATACGACTGCTTCTTTCAGTTTCCTTCTGCCAAATCCCCTCACGAGGCTTTGGTCTGCTCGAGGCTATAGCAGATGACAGTTGCCCAATGTGCCACGCAGTGGGACTGAACTCGGAACCATGTGGCTCGTAAGAAAGCTACTTAACACACAGCCACTCGTACGCCTATAGACTCCGCTCATCACCTGTATACATACACACGCGCACGCGGCCTGTATTTATATGTGTCCATGTGTATCTATGTTAGACGAGAGTATATAGAACTGAATGTTTACCCTCTGCGATAAAATACCGCTGATGTAGACTTAGGCTTTTATCCTTTTGAGGTCGATAAAATAAGTACTATGTTGATGAAGTCGACCTCTTGGATTAATGTAGTAGACTTACCTCTTCCCCACGAAATTGCTCGCCTTTTGCCAAAATTTGCAACCAATATATATTTCAACATATTGACGTTAATATATCAAGAAATTACTGATTCTTATATAATTTAGTTCAGAATGTTAAATCAGTACAGTATTTCTCACCTTTGAAATAACATAGAATATTCCAGAAATGATGGAAGAATATAAATTACTGCTGGTTACCTGAAAAATCATACAGGCGAAAGAACTAATTGTATAGTGTTGAACATTTTCTTAGACTAACGTAAAGTTTCAATACTTTAGTTAACATATGCTTTAAGGCAGGTTAAATACCGCAGATATGTACCTACTCACACTAACACACATACATGCGCGCATGCTTACAAATACACGTGTACACACACATAAATATACATTTAGCTGTATTTACCTTCGTCTAACACAGAAACACATGTACACATATAAATATAGGTCGGCGTGCGCGTGTGTATGTGTATTGGTGACGAGCGGAGTCTATATGTCTGTGACTGCGTACATCGTATAGGTATAATTTAGTTCCTTAAATACGTTTGATTACCAGTTCTTTGCTGCTGTGTAAAGAAACTGTCGCATTGCCTATATCTTAAGCGTAAAATTTTCGGCTTTGTTGATTTCTAGAGAAGCATCTGCAACTTCAGCAATGTCGACAACTTGCTTACTAACCACATGCATTTTATAAGCTGAGTAACGTGTTCAAAACACTGTTGAACTTATTTCTCTGTCAATTCGCTCATTGCTAATAGTAGTAAACGATTTTGGCCTACATGAATGGATATGTCAAAACTCTTAATATTAAACATGATTTGAAGAAGAAATATTTAAAAAAAAGTTAACCGACGAATGTGTCATTGGATCTCCATGCAGAAACTACAATGCAATTATTAAATAGTGAATAATTTACCCGTTCAGAAAATCTGGATAAAGGTTATGTTATACACACAAGTCTACGTGAATGATATAAGTGTTATATATATATAGGGAGAGTTTACGAAAAAAAAACCAAAAGACGAAGACAGGTGGTGTACAAAACAAACAGATGTATTAGTATAACGCCCAAGAATAGAATAAGTAATTTACGTTTCGAGCTTACGCTCTTCTACAGAAAGGGACAGAGAAAAAACAAGGACAAAAGTACCACATTAGAAGCTCCTGCGAACTGGACAATCCAGAAACGGGCCACACTTCACCAGACGTGTCTCCAAAACAACTGCCCAAAGAAACTAGCACCAACCCAATACCACAAAAAACCCCAGACCCCGGACACCAAAACAAGTAAGACTCCGACGGATAACACCATCAAACAAAACCCCAAACCATCCAGCACAAACACTACCACAAAATGGCAAGACAATGCCACAACAGATCAGGAATGGGATGAGGTGGCCAAACGAAAAAGAACGAAAAGGAAAAGCACTTTCTCAAACCTCTCCGCCTCACAGACACACACCACAATACAACCAGTTAATAATGCTTGACTGTCATTCATACACGGAATTGAAAGAACAATATCCTAATGACATTGGAATATTACAATTAAATCTTACTAAACCAATTTACCGGAATAGCCACGAGGAGAGGCAAGGAGAAATCCATAAATTTCCTTAATCTCCAAAACTCAACCAAGAACCAAGCCACACGATATACCGGGAGGAGAGGATATATCCATCCCCATCACCAAGTGACTAATTAATTCTATTCACCTTGGCTGCGTTCAAGTTTGACAGTGTGGATGTGAGTGGCCTGGGATCGTATTAGAAGAAGCGCGCTTGCTAAACGATATGAGCTCATAGGATTTGGCTTCGCAGTTACAACTGAATTCAGGCCGACCGGGTCACAAACTCTTCCGCCTCTCCTCCATGTTTATGAGATCTCCAAGCCAGCCTAAAGGAGGCGGAGGTATTTTGATTCTACAATATGAAAGTTGCTGGGTTATTCACGCTCATCCATATTTAATTGTTTGATACACTATTAATAATACTTCGATGTTTTTGTTTTATTTTAATTTTGGATGGAGTTGCTTACCTTCTTGCTCCTACTCATCCACAGATGCCGCTGCAATTTAAGACTGATGACCTTAACAATTCACATGACATGAACTTGTACTGAATATGAAAGACTCTTTGAATCTAGTGCTACATATGCCTGTCAGTGTGGTACATGAGGAAAGGGACGTCGTGGGTGATAGTAAGCGAAATTAAATACTGAACCGGCTCGGATGTAAGATTGAATAGATTTCGTAGAATCAATGTTTACAGTGGACAAAAGTATAAGAGAGAGAATATTAAAATATTGAGGAGGATTTTGGAATGTTTTTCTTTATGAATGACATTATGTGACCTTTCTCTGAATTCGGAATATGATTTATCTCTAGGTAGCTGAAGTGATTTATTGTTACATTGATGTACGTATTAGAGCATTCTTAATGCTTATTGGAAGTAGATGGTGATGGATATGAATCTAAACATAGTGAGCACATTAACATTAATGGATATAATTCTATAATAAAATGTAATTGCAATTCCTTATTTGATTGACTACAAAACCATCCAGACTTATTCACCACCTTGGCTATTTGTTTAATTCATGATAATACACAAATGTAATTTATTGAGACCTTGTATTTACTTTGCTTCATTACATTTGTATTGACGTAAACTAGAAGGATTTATCTTATTGTATTAAATGATTCCTTACAAAAAAAAGTTACCTGTATTGAAATAATGCAAGTATTTTCAATACAAAAACGATGATTCAATTATTTCCGGCCTTGATAAAAGATCGTCTTTTTATAAAATTCCTACTTTATACTATACAAAATTTCAGTATTATCTGCATTGCAATAAAGTAAATAACACGTCACCATGATGGTCCTAATGATGTATGCAAACATCCTGATAATCGATATCCTCATCAATATCACCACCATCTACAAGAGCAACAGATATGGAATTTGATTCTGACATGTCTTCTCTTATGTCAGCAAACCGAGTTCTCACAGTGTTATACATTCAGTAAATAAATGACGAGGCAGATATATGGTGATACCGTGTAATCTGGCTTTCGGGAGATGGGAAATGCTATTTCGGCTTCACTTTTACAAAGCATGGATTTCTTTACACAACCTTTTTTCAGAGTAATGCTCTCACACGAAAACGTCTCACCATAAAATCTTCCAAAACTGCGCCTTTCGCAAGTTATAATTGACAGTTTCTTCGTTATCCTATTTATCATCATCATCATGATCATCATTATCAGCAGCATCATTGTCATCCTCCTCCTCTTCATCATCATCATCGTTATCATCATCTTCATCTTAAATGTCATCATCGACATCATCAAAGTCATCGTCATCGTCATCGTCGTTGGCACCAACATCATCATCGTGATCATCTTCATCATCATCATCATCATCATCATCATCATCATCATCATCATCATCATCATCAATCGTCATCATTTCCATCATCAACAAGAAGAAGAACAACAACAACAATACGAATGGCATCCTTAACATCTTCAAATTCAAGATAATATATGCAATAGTAATCCAATGAATTTTTAAATTGCAATAACTAAGATTGCCATACTTTCACCAGGCCTTTCGATGCATTAATATGTGATTTCAACATAGTTTTCTTAAACATCAATTGAAGTAGTAATAATAAATATAACTTGCAAAGATTATCAAACTACAACACGTTCAAATATTTATTGATGCAGAAGTGTCATCGTATAATAAATAGATATAAAATACAAGAAATAATGGTGTCCATG
>NC_042999.1:33093740-33203740 GCF_006345805.1 Octopus sinensis | reverse complement strand
AGCCTATTCGGTTTGCCTCCGGCTTGGTTCCAGTCCGTGATGTCCATTTCGGTCGAAGAACTATGCTTGAAACTTTAACAAGAGCTATTTTCTTTCAACACCGAACGTCTCATATATTCCGTGTGCACGTCCACACGTTTCTTTCTTTCTTTTTCTCTTTTTCTTCTCATTTTTAAAGTGTTTGTCTATTTGAATAATATATATATATATATATATATATATATATATATATATATATATATATAAGGTTGGTATAATTAAAATACCATCACAAGTGGTAAGCGAATTATTAGCCGTACAGGCAAATTAATAAAATATATACATACAATATTAGATATGTACATACATACGTAAGGTTACAACATGAGTACCTATATCGCCAATGATAGAAGTCGAAAAATTCTTCTGTACCACCGAATAGTCACAAATCTATTTCAGAGAAGATAGGAAAAATATCATTGAACAATAATAATGACTCACCTCAAATGGGTCAGAACGAGTAAATGCTGGTTAACTCAGTATCGGTTTCGAAATTTAGCGCCACCTAGGCGCGTGATTTCTCATCAGCCGAAGTCCGCCAGCTAAATAACTACTAACATTCTCCCCCATCATATCTGCGAAAGTTCGTTTGAAGTAACCAAGCACCGTGCGAACAAACGAAATGCGTAAAATCATTCATAAATAAATATAGGGAAGGTATTGTTAAAATACCTTCACAAGTGGTAAGCGAATTATTAGCCATACAGGCAAATTAATAAGATATATACATACAATATTAGATATGTACATACATACATAAGGGTACTACATGAGTACCTATATCGCCAATGATAGAAGTATATATATATATATATATATATATGTATGTATGTGTATATATACATACATATGTATATAAGGCATACACACACGCGTATGCGTATATTCAACTTCTACTGGCACACACATCCACACACACACGAGCACATTTTCACATCCACAAACATGCTTTGGCACCACTGTTGTCTCCCTTGCTAGACATGAGAAAACTGTCTCAAACTACTCCCTTCTTCTTAATTTAATATAGCCGCGGTCAAATGTTTGGGGAAAATAGTGTTAGTTAAAATTGTTATACTCTAGTACAATTCGATCCAAATTTAACGTTGGGGATTTAATTTACAAATTCTTTCCGACCTATATTCTAATCTCTTGGCCAAATAATAATATATTGCAAACGAAATATATCTTTGGGTATTTAATGAAAAAATTCTAATTTTCAGACCTATCTTACTTCTGGTCACGACTATATTCTCAACCTCTCCATCTGTTTTGATTTCCTCCTCTCTCCATCTGTTTTGTGTTTTCATTTTTTTTGCTTAGAGGAAACAATTGCAGTACATCTCCGCTTAGAGGAATGTTGGCTCGAAATAACAAACCTTTCTTCCATTTTTCACTGAGCATCAAACTAACATAAATAGTTTGCTGTTCCTTTACCTAGCCCAGTATATATAATAAGTGAGGGACCCAAGTAAGAGGGTAAATTTAAGGCAGACGATTTTAAGATGAGTGAGGCTCAGTATGAGTGGAAGTTACTTAATCATTTAAGATACAGCGAAGTCAAAGGATGAAAGTGAAGTGGATATTTAAATGTCATTGCGCATTCTCATATGGCATTCTCTAATATTTTCTCTAACAATATCCATGTCACTGTCTTTTTTGACTACTATCAACACAAACACACAGTCACAAATACACGTAATTATATATGCAAATATATATTTTTGTAAGGAGGAGTGAGTGTATCGCTAATTATGGTGCCATTGCAAGCATTGGATGAACGGTCATAGAAACCAGAAATTATATTTGTTGCACTCAAAATGAAAACTGTGAAATGAACGTGCCTATGAGATTGAAGTTTAACAGATAAGTAAATAGCTACGTTTCGATTATTTATAGAATTCATCCTGAAATATGGGGTTTTGAGAAGCAGATTTCTAAACTGACCATTTATGTTTGATTTATTGGATTCTAATTGCATTTCGAATGAGGATAGATCACTAATCATTAATGTTACTTAAACTTCCCATGCGAATCATCTTGTAGATTATATATATATATATATTATATATATATATATATATATATATATATATATATATATATATATATATATGAGGAAAAAATGTAAAAAGGCAGAATGCTAAATTGAGAGAAAATGTTTATGAAAATGGGTGTATGGAAAAAGATTTTGAAAAATTGATAAGATATATAAATATAATATATATATATATATATATATATATATATATGAATGAGAGGTACTGTTGGTATGAGAGGTATTGCTGTCAAAAGAGCCAAAAGCGTCCAACGTAGGTAATTTATTAGCATGTGTATATATATAATATATATATATATATATATATATAATATATATATTATATATATATATATATATATATATATATATATATATGTCTGTGTGTGTGTTTATGTGTGTGTGCGTGTATGTGTAAATTTCATACGAATTACATAATTTTTCTAACGTATTTCAACTAAATATTCGCCTACAATTTAGTTTCATCGGATTGTTGTTCGTGTATATGCAAACATTTTCATTGAAATCATATTATTCATTTCTACCGCTACCAATTTTAAAGCTTTACAATATTTGAACACTGCATACTGTATGGTCATCACAGTAAAGATTTGACTCAATGGTATATTCATATCATAAACGAACTACTTTATATCCTTAAAGGATAATATTTACCCATTTTGATTTTTTTTTAATAGTGTAGGAACACGTTTAAATTAATATGTTTCTGATACATATCTCAGAATGGCTTTACATTTCGAAGGAAAATAATTATCCCTGATCAAATGTAAATGATTTGGAAGAAATAGGCCCCTATATTGACAATTGATTTAAAATGGGAAGGAAATTCTAAGGTCCCTACTGAGCATGTGACTAAATATCATTTCTTTCTTTTTTGCCATTAAAGCCCAACCTGGGGAAAAAGTAGATAAAAGTGAATAGTTAACAATATCCTTCAGGTAGATATAGTTACTGGACACTAATGCACAAAGGACTAGCTGTGACTGAAAATTGTTAGATGCCACAGAGAATTCTATCCATTGCATCTGGCACGAAAGAGAACTAAAATGGTGCATTAAAAGCGAGCATCTGGCTCAGTGTCGCAGAATGTGTTTCAGTAATATTCCTGCGGCGGTGTAGTGATATTAACACATATAACGGCGGGTAGCCGTGGGCAATTTTCATTTGGCAGTGGAAATGCTGGTGCAATCCCTGAGGAAACATCAGATCGTGAATTTAGAGATAGTGTACAGTAGTACCTCAGCATCTAAGTGTTTAACAAAATGATCAATAAATGTGATTATTTTTTTATTTCAGTCATGTTTATATACGATAATGTATTTCAGAGCCGGTTGCATGAAAAATATCTCGGCTGAGAGTTGTCAGAGAAGCTCGTAGTGGAGCCGCCAATATCCTTTCCGACCAGGGACTCTACGGTATTGTCAACGAGGGCCAGTAATTTTTGTACATGTACGAAATGAATTGCTGCGGTGTAATTTTAACACTCAATATTGCCTTCTCCTCTAAAGCTCTAATAGAGAAAACACCGAAGTTGCCGAGGATCTGATGCTGAAAATGCATAGAAATATAAGTGTTGGCGTTCCTCATTTTCACTTCCAATATATCTAAGTTTACATCATTTCCAAGAAGTGTATACTCATCAAGCTTCACGGTATATTTTACGGTCAAATCAATAAATTATTTAAAACTCTATGACAATGGAACTTGCACATTGAGTGGAAGTTAAATGTCTTATGAAAAAAACACACAAAAAAAATTGATATGCGATTTCAAATACCACCTGAGATAAAGTCTAACTTATTTTCAATTGTTTCAACTTTAAATAACTATATATTGATATCCAATGTATTTTGCATTATATCTGTCAGATCATTAACAATACGGAAAGGCAATTGCAATGTTCACATAAAAATATTCTTATAATATATATATGTATGTATATATATATATATATATATATAATATATATATATATATATATAAAATATGAGATTTCCATTCCGAAATTACTTATTCAAAAATTTATATATTTAAAATCTTTGGAAGCCACTTCAAATACAATGCCAACGAGAAAAGAAGTTATACTGTCAGAGTTTTACGTTTAAATCTATACATTGTAAAATATTCATTAATCTGTATGACAATTTTGTATTATTTCAAAAACATTCGAATTTAAAAATGAAAAGTTTTATAATGCACTAGATTATAAAAGTTTTATATCTTTAGAAGTATTAAGTAATTTTCTCGTCTATGCCATTTCAATTATGACACCGATCCGAGCCTCACTGTCTCTGTATGTCTCTCTCCGTCAGTCTCTCTCTCTCTCTCCCCCGTCGGTTCGACGTACGAGAATTCGAGAACCTACACTCCTTTCTCAATCATAATGATTATGTTGAATTTGAAATTTTAGTTCGCCCTTCGATTTGTGAAGAAACCGGCAGATGCTGCAAGTATGAGGATTACAGGTCAGTGCAGATTTATATATATAGTACCATGGATGGTTATATCAACACCAATATCAGATCTTCAGCACTGAGTATTTCGATCAAGTGAATTAGTTATTAAACGAACAGCCCTGTAGGTTGCAGAGAATTCTACAGACACAGGTAGTTTTACTGCAGATTCAGCATCGCACAGTGTTTGATAAATTTGAATTACAAGCACAAGCTATACCACGAGCTTCTGTAAAGTTTCTTCTTGTGCCAATTTATACGCAAGTCATGATTCCTCTCAAGGTTGTACGGCTGGGAATTTATCACGGATGAATTGAGTCTATTTTTTAGGCTAATTTTGCCATGCTAGTATAGAACAATGTGTGTGTGTATATATATATATAATATATATATATATATATATAATATATATATATATATATAATATATATATATATATTATATATATACATATATATATATAACTAATATAGGATAAAATTTTTTTCGGGAAAATTTTTTTATCAATGGCCAGCATATCAAAAGATACCTTTAAAGGTTAAAATTATAAATAATTTACAAGATAAGGGCAAAAGAAAAATTCTAATGCCAAATATGCCGAAAAAAAGACAAAACTTTTCAATAACCATTATAATTTATGCGTCTCCAAACAAACCGATAGAAATTTATAGTCCCGAAATTTTTTTGGAGATGCATAAATTATAATGTTTATTGAAAAGTTTTGTCTTTTTTTCGGAATATTAGAATTTTTCTTTTGCCCTTATCTTGTAAATTATTTATATATATATATATATATATATATCTATATATATATATATATCTATATATACAGTTGCGGCCAAAATGTTCAGAATGGCATTGTTTTCGTCAGAAAAGTAAGTACAAGCTTTTACAGACAATAAATACAATATTAATTGATATTGTCTGGGATTTTGGTGTAATTTGAGAAGATAATACAAAAGTTATGGATGATATAGTGAATTACTGCAAAACCCATGGTGGCCAAAATGATCAGAACGGTTGTTTTACTCCATGTTTTAGTATATTTAACCGTCGAACTCTGTTTTGAATTTGTTTACGTGACAGTTCGTTTACTAAACATTAGTAAGAATATCTGCAGTGTACTTTGTTAATATAATGCCACTTACTCCGTTACCAATTCGTCAGCAGATTATTAAGCTTCGAAAGAAGGATTATTTAAGTATTAGGTCTATTGCAAAGATTGCTAACAAGTCAAAAAGTGTTGTTCACGGTATTCTTAAGGTCTTCGATGATTGTGGTTCGTGTGAAGCAAGAAAGTCTACAGGTAATCCAAGAAAAACGACCAAGAGAGAAGATCGTGCTATGGTAAAGTTGGTTAAAAAGGACAGATTTAAAACTGTTTTTTCGGGAAATGAGCATGGTACTGAAGCAAAATTTATCTCGAAAAACTGTGTCTCGTCCTTTAGTTGAACATGACCTACAAGCAAGAGCACCTCCAGTGAAGCCACTGATCAACTCCAAGAATAAAAAAGTGTCGTCTTACCTTTGCAACCGAGCATGTGTTGTGGTCTCAAGAAAAATGGCAAACGGTGCATTTCAGTGATGAATCTAAGTCTATGTTATTTGGCTCAGATGGGAAAAGGTACGTTCGTCGAAAAGCAGGTGAAAAATTGTCACCTAAATGCCTTAAGACTAGTGTTAAATTCGGTGGAGGAAGTGTCATGGTTTGGGGGATGGTATCTGGAGATGTTGTAGGCCCTTTGCTGCGATTACATGGAAAGGTAAATGCAGGAGTTTATAAACAACTTGTAAAAGATCATGTCTTGCCTGTGCTGAGAAATTCAACTAAGCGACCACCCATATTCATGCTGGACAATGCCCCATGTCACAAGGCTAAGGTGGTCATGAACTTCCTCAAGGCTGAAAATGTTATTGTTATGGATTGGCCTGCTCAAAGCTCAGACCTCAATCCTATTGAAAATGTGTGGAATATTCTAGGAGAACGTTTGAAAGCCAGAAATCCTAAAACAACCGAGCAATTATGGAATGCCCTTCAGGAAGAATGAAATAAGATCCTCCAGCAAGAAATTGAAAATTTAATTTCCTCATACAGTCAAAAATGTCAAACTTTGATTGAAGCTAAAGGGCTTCGCACTAAATATGAAATAATTCCAGCATTCTCTGTCACCTTTTGATTATTTTGTTATTTTTTCAACCGTTCTAATCCTTTTGGCCACCATGGGTTTAGCCGCAACTGTATATTTATATATATATCCTAGGTATAACTACGCTGTCTCTGATGCTGCAAATCATGAGAAGTGTTGCTTCAATAAGATGAGGCAGAACATTTTTTACAACTAACTACGTTCCGTTGCACATACGTTGTGGTTCCATGTTCCTCAGCAGCATGACCGTAGTTCCAATTTTGAAGTGTAGTTGATGAGGCGGTAGTACGGAAGGGTCCAAGGATTTGAAGAATTCTGTGGAGCAATTAACGGTCTCTTCTTGGTCCACAACAGTGTCCACAGACTTGTAAGTGTTAAGGTTTCCAGGAAGGCTTAGCAGCAAATTTTCATTGAGTTTCGCAACTAACGTGTTTTGGGAGCTAATATGGCTCTTTCGCAAAGCCAAAGCATGTTTTGGTAGTTTATGTGCAGATCGGAAAAAAATGGCAGTCGTAAGGTCGTCCACAGTGTGCACAGGTGTGCCTACGTGTGAGACAACCATCTCTTCAGCTGCATCGGAGCGATCTTTACCATTACCAACGGTGAAAAGTTGCTTAGAAAAGTTGTCGCCCGATAATTTGTCGGCTCTGCTATCTTTGGGAATTACGGGTAGTGTTTGTCTGATATAAACAGAGAGAAGAAGGAAAACGAGTCTCATGGAGCTAAAGCAGCCTCTGATGTCTTTCAGGGTCCTGTCCATTGCTTCAAGAGATCCTTTATGTACCATGGTGCATTCGTCCCACACAATGAACTGGCACCTTCGCAGCACTTCTGCTTTATCTGAGTCTTTTGTAATATTGCAGGTGGCTGATTTGGACGCAGAAACGTTGAACGAGTGTTTGAAGCACTTACGTCGTGGCTGCTAAACCGATCCCCTCTTGCTGGCATACTTTTTCAGGCCGAAGTTTAGACACGAATGTTTTGCTAGGGGCGTCTGAAAAGAAAATACCTCCTTTGCGTTCACGAATAGAAGTGTAGACATCGTTGTATACGTTCTGCTGGTTCTGAAACAAATTCGGCTCATTTTCATTGATGTATAGTTGAAGAGCATCGACGTCGTTGGCTGTTTCCTGGATAACGCATCTTGGTAGTGTGTGCGAGCCCGTTCTGCTGACTTTCGATAGACCGTAAAATAAAAGGTCGTTACCGCCCACAGTAAGCAGGCTGTCCTTAATGTCGATGAGTCCTCTGTTGAAGAATTTATCGTTGAAACCGACGTTCAAGTGTAGCAACAGAGTTGTCCTTGGTAGCGGTAGTATTCTGAAAGGTCTTCCTTATATTTCTCCCATACAGGATCACTTATTTCGCATGTTTGCAATAGCACTGAAAGAGCTTTCGAAGACTCTTCGCCGAGCGTATTGCAGCTGCTTCCCACTGACCGCCGTCTTCTAGCAGGCCGCGTTTAAGGCAAGCTTCGTGGTATGTAGCATAAAATTCACCGTTGAATCTTTTCAGGTCATCGAAATGTGTCGGCCCCATGACCTCATGGAGCAGTAGGCGAAGGTAAAAACATTCCTGTTGGTTAGGGTGAACTGTGTAATCTCTTTCAAGTGTGGGGGAAGATTTTAAGTTTGGCTATTCCTCGACAGGTTGTCCTTGTTTCCTTCATTCCCAAATGCGTGTTTCCTTTTTCCAAATGTAATATGATGGAACCTGGGGATACAGGAGGGTCTTGGCAAAGGGGTAATTAGTGCATAGTCTGCAGAAGGCCATGAGCGCGGTGTCCTTGTGTTCTTGTGCAAGCCGAACAGCGTTAGAGCTGGAAAAGTAAAGTATCTGGCCCTTCTCATGATGCAAAACTTGGAAAATGTCGATTTTTCATACTTTTTCACACCTTTTTGTCACAGAGGAATGCTTTTGGACATTGAACAGATACTTGATTGAACCGCCGTTACATGGTGGTTTTTACTCATAAAAACCAAGGAAATCGGACTTTCCTGTAAAAAAAATTTTCTACCGTGTAACTTTGCAAAACTGCGAAAAATCAGTTTTCATTCAGTTTTCTGCAGTTTTCTTCGAGCCAAAATATTTGCCTGAAATATCTCAACATCACGGTCCTTCTCACACCAAAATATTTAAAAAAATCGGACATTCCCGTGAATAATTTCCTCGCGTGCAACATTTGCTTTGTTTTGCAAGAAGTGAGGTGGGTCTCTTCAGTTTAATCGATTTTTCTCCCAGAAGCGGGTATCTCAAGATATAGGTAATGCTGAAGTGACTTTCCTGGGTAAATATTCCGTTAAATAATAAAACATCATCAAAATCGGAGGAAACATGTGGAAACGCATCAAAAACACACACACAAACATTTTGACCTTATATATATATATATATATATATATATATATATATATATATATATATATATATGCAAAAAAAGAGAGAGAGAAAGAGGATCATTGTAATATTTATCTGCGTATGTATGTGCTTGCAAACATTCTGTGAATGGGAGTTGCTCACTCTATTAACAGTCAGTATTTAAAAAGCCAGAAATTAGGATTGATATTGACCGAAAGAGTGTACGTGTGAAACGTTTGGGAAAATAAAATGACAAAACTAAATTGGCAAACGCCATCTTGTTGCCGTGTGTTTCTGAATTCAAATCACGGCGTTGTTAATTAGTTTCACTAAATGATGTATCGGAAATATACGAGGGTAAATTTAATTTAGTGTAGAAGTTTCTTCAACGATTATGTATTTGTTACAAATTAAAAAAAACAACTTACAAATGAAGAAATTATGAAAATTTTCTAATGTATTTTATTGATGTCATTTTTTTATAAACTTTTACAAATATATAAGAATATAATTCGTCACAAAAAAACCCCAAAAAAACAAAGATTTATTCAGATATATTCATTAGTATATGTTCTGATCCGATAAAGCAAAATATACCTACAAATTTTAAGACGAAAAACAGTGTATATGAAGGAAAATCGTTGGGCAGTGTGTCTTAACACTTGTATTCTAGTTTATCACAAACACAATATTTCAGTTTTATACATGTAAGGAGAGAGAGCTTCAAAATTCGCTAACGCCGAACGTAAATAACTCATTGCAGTCTCTTTGAAGGCAGCGGAAATTGATTGATAAGCAATTTTAAAGCGTAAAACAATTTCCTACTTTCGACTATGTATCTCCAATTTAAGTTCTGTTCTAGCGAAATAAATAAATAATTACTTATTTCACTTTAATATAATCGTAAAATACTTCTTTTTATATCAAAATTGAATGCATTTTATCAATGTTTTAATTGAATATATCTGAAATTCTTTTTTTGAGAAATTGGTTTCCATGGTGGTAACAATATCGAGTATATTTTAACAACCAGATTCTTGTGCGCAACGGTCGAACATAGGTATAATTGTCGACGGAATTTTCGTGTACCTCTTAGCTGATCGACACATGCTACTGCAACTAGCGTACTCAAGATTCCCTGCTTGAATTCTTTCCAAGTCAACATATGGTGATTTAGTTTCGTGCAGCGCTTTATGGGGAAAATTTCGATCATCTTTCAGATTTTGTATTGCGCTAAATCTATAGTTTTGACACTGTTTCTTCATAATGTTGAAAAATGTATTATTAGCAGCGCAAGCAGGAGCTCTAATACATTCCCCAGTCTCACCATCAAAGAAATTCATCTTACTACTTGTAGCTTGGGCACAGTCAATTGGCAAGCAATTGTCATTGTTGCATATCCAACCTGTATATTTGCGACCCGAATGCTGGAGCTTATAACCTGAGTCCGCTGAACTATCAAGGGTAGCTGGCTCGTCTTCCTTAGATATAGATCTTGTTTTAAACGGAAGCATACAGGATATCACTGCTCCTGCTTTCTCGCTTATAATATCAAACTTACAACGACCTTTGAACTGATAATTCTGTAGCAATAAATTAACACTAGCATATAACAGAGTTATAGTTGTAGTTTCTTGTGCATTTATTTTGTATTTACGTTTCCCGATTAAAACAATAGAAATACAGTGATCCATTTGACTTACTTTCTCAGCTGCCATTTGAAACTTTTTAGCGCAACATTTGGATTTTATCGTTAGAAAAATGGATTTCTGTATATTGTTCTTTAATTCTAATTCAAATATAATTACAGGGTTATTAGGTGCCAACGATTTTGCTTCAGATCTAACAATTTCAAACGGCTGTTTTGGTCCTCCGTTTGCATATCGAGCGAATCTGTTTTTTGCCGGTTCCTTGGAATCAAAACGTAGTTCTTCATGATTATGGTATGGTTTGTGGGTATTCTTTTTCCCTGCCCTACACATGTTTGCTGATACATATTTCACAATCAAAAGAATTAGGAGAAATCTGAAATATGTACAAAACATAACTTGTAATTGCTATATGAAATACTTATAATGCTTCTAATACTTTTGAAGATAATGACGTCATTATATCGCTTATGTCGCAAAATATAGTAAATGTCACGTGGTAAATTTTATTCTCGCTCACTGATCTTTTCTTTCCTTTTTCCTTCTCATTCAGACTCTGTGCGTATAAGTAAATATATACATACTTGTAAGCACACATGTATATGTATATATTTATACACACACACACACATACATATATATATATATATATATATATAAGCATGTAAGTATGTAGGTATATAACTGTGTGTGTGTGAGTGTGAGTGTGTGACTAGGTGAGCCTGAGTGAAGATGTGAGTGAATATTTGTGTCTGTCTTTCTCTAATTCTTTCTTTTTTCTGTCTTTCACTATGGGTTTTATTTCGATTTTTCTTCCCAAGCACGGTGATTTGTTTTAATCAGGAACTTATAAACATGAGTCACCCATTTGCTCTATAATCTGCGTGTAATTTCACTCTGCATACAATTCATTGATCGTCTTCAAAATGAAGAATATTCATGTTTTATATCAAGCAGGCACACCACCATGTATACAATACTACGTGGTGTAAACCTACTGACACTCACTCCCAAACCGGCAAAAATAGTTTCTCTGACATTATCACTAACATTTTCCTTGATGAAACGCACATCTATCCCAAACACTTGCATACATTCTCATAATCTACCCATTCTCCATCACTGAAATGTTATACCTCGATAATTTCGAAGTATGCGGCTAATGTATGTCCTCAAACAAAGGTAACATGCCTACTGAGCTGGCAGAACTGTTAGCACGCCGGGCGAAATGCTTAGCAGTATTTCGTCTGCCGTTAAGTTCTGAGTTCAAATTCCGCCGAGGTCGACTTTGCCTTTCATCCTTTCGGGGTCGATTAAATAAGTATCAGTTACGCACTGGTGTCGATATAATCGACTTAATCCGTTTCTCTGTCCTTGTTTGTCCCTTCTGTGTTTAGCCCCTTGTGGGTAGTAAAGAAATAGGTAAAATGCCTACTACCGAAAATTACTAATCCATCGAAATTAACATTCTATTTCCTTTTCTCGTCTCTCACCCAGTCTCTCTCTCACTCACTCTTTATTTCCTTCTCTCTCTTGCGCGCACGCGAATCCTTAGTTATTTATAAATAGCTTTCTATTGTTTTTCTAAAACTTCATCTCAGCTATACTATATCCAATATGAATTTCTATATACTATTTTCGTTCCCACGTTGAATGTCGATGCATCTCACTGCACATTATTCCTTCTCTCTCTCTCCCTCTGTCCGACTCTCACCCCATTTGTAACGCTTTCGTAAGCACAAACGTAATAATAATAATAATGATAATAATAATAATAATAATAATAATAATAATAATATTAATAATAATAATAATAATAATAATAAAAATAAAAATAATAATCATAATAACAACAACAACAACAACAACAATATTAATAATAATAATAATAATAATAATAACAATAATAATAATACAACAAAACTTTAATGTCTAAAACTGCTGTGAATACCTATCCTTGCCTTACTCCCTCAGTATTCCCATCTATTTCTTTCAACAACCTCATATTTATGATTTTCTCAAGTACAAGGCAAAAGTTGAAAACAAAGAACATTTAACAAAATCTTTTTAGTAATAAATGGAAATAGTAATAATGATAATAATAGTAGTAGTGGTGGTTATGGTGACATTGGTAAAAATAAAAGAATGATAATAAGCTGCAACTGATAAAACTACAAATATTACAACTACTATTATTCTGATAGCACAAGAATCTGAGGCCGAAACAATAATAATATTGATATCAGGGATGATGATGATGATGTTCATGATGATAATAATAATAATAATGATAAAATAAAAGGAGCAGTTGTAGTGCCCTCGTGTCCTGGTTAATGATACGTCTAGTGATGGTGTCACAATGTTAATTCAATTGTATTTTTGGCTCAAAAAGCAAAAGCAAGGCCATGTGGGGACAGGGAGTTATGTACAGGGAGGGTGTTCATACAAAGAGATCAGGCCATTTCTGGTCAAGAGAGAATTTGAACCGAGCGGTCGTCGGCATCTTGACTATCTCGTCCGGCAGCTTATTCCACGGATCCGCAACCCGGACGGAGAAAGCCGTTCTCCTTCGATTGAGATGATATCGTCGTATATAGGGCTTGTCGGAGTGACCCCGCAGTCGACGCTCAGGAGCAGGAGTGAAGAACAGCTCTTTCGATAGGTTACACGTCCCGCTTATGATGTTGTGAGCGAGAATGAGATCACCACGGCGTCGTCATTTCTCGAGAGAATAAAGGTAAAATCACTGATAATTGCGCAACCTGATAATCGCTACCTAATATAATGAATAAACAAAATATTGTGAATAACGGTGGTAACGAAACAGGATCCCCTGATGGTGACAGTGTTGCACCTGTCAGGCTCAGCGATTCCGGTCCGGCTCCAGCCTGCCGATATCCAGAAAGGGACCCACACACACGGCGTAGATGGAGCAAGTAAATTAACGCTGTGATCATGGAGTGTTACTACCTGAGAAACACGGTGGATGAAAATGGTGCTCAAATTAGGAGTTACCGACAACGTATTTATGAGCATTGGAGGGAAAAATGATCGTTCCCACTCACGGAACAAGTCTGTATGATCAAGCTAGAACAATAAGAGAAAATCGTTGGTTCACAGAAGTAGATCTCAACGCTACCGAAACACAGGTCTTAGAAAATAGCAGCAGAGATAACAATGAAAATACAGTTCTTATTAATAAAAGCAATCTCATAGGACAGAAAGGAACAGTGGTAGCTTACTTGATGAGAGACGTATAGATGGTCTAAAAGGAGACAATAAATCTAATGGTGACATGACAGATGAACAAAATGCAATCTACGACAGAATAAAGGCAAAACTACAGGAGAATAATAGCGACATTATTTGCAACCTTCAAAAAGTTGATCGTTGGAAGTTGAACCAAGAAACGAAAAATTTCAATGATATACTGAATTATATCAGAACAAACAACACCAGAGAAGGGACGCGATCCAATGGCCAGGAGGTCAGTGTGTTGCCAGCATCCTCTCAGTGGGGAATGGCTCTCAATTGCTCACAATACGCTGGCACGTTCTTAGGTCACGCCATCTGCAACGATTTCTGGACTGTTAGCGTATGTGGGATCCGCAGCACGTTTCCGTGTCAGAGCTGCAGTCCTGCGTGAAGAGATCAAAATGGACACATAGCACCTAGAATGTCGTCCGGCGCCCACAACCTTCTACCAGTCAGGCAACGGGGTCAGTGGATTGTTCCGCTTGATTCGTGGCGAGGAAGTGCGACGTCATTTTCGGGGAGAACTCTGGGCGCCGACAAGAAAGAACTATTTAGTCTGTTACGGAGGACTCTGTGGTCGGGAACTATCATTAATAACTTCCAGATTGTTGATACCGTTGTTATCTTGATGAAATTCCCTATTTTCTCTTCATCTTTCTTCCTTTCGTGGAGCTTATATGGCAGGAATTTTGTGGCAACCATGTGGTTGGTAAGCAAGCTACTTACCACACAGTCACTACTTCGCCTATTTTTGACCACCTATTTTTATTCGTTGTCTATATATTTACTTATTTCTCTGCCCTGTACAGTAAATATTCTAGTTGGACTTTTCTTCCTTCCTGTACACATGTGTACCTAGCAATAACTTTCTTCCACCCTGGTCTCTCTTTTAGTACAACAAATAAATATCAGCGTTTGTATGGTAGGCTCAATACTAAGTTAAAGCTTAGCTTTTCCGTGAAGTTTCGGAAGTCTGTTCTGGTCTAATCTCCAATTCCAGATCCATGCCTGCCTGATAATCCTTGCATGTGTTGCTTCAATAACATTTCTTAAGTTGAACTTTGTCATACTTTCTCACTCACCTTGTATACTCTTTACTTTTAACTTGCTTGATTTCTTCATGTTTTATTTCATCTGCTTCCATCATTCCTAAATACCCTCATCACTGTACTTTCTCAACACTTTTCATTGCTTGCCTATTCTGCATTTGAATTTCCTGGCTTCCATCATATATTTCTGTGTTTCACTATGATACTTTAAGCCAATGTTTGGAGCAGAACAGATTATTTCGATAGAATAGGAGAGTCTTTTTGAGGAACGAGAAGGGAGAACGACATCTGGTAACTGGAAGCCGTCGCTTTTGACTACTTGTCCCATTCTTATGATTAATATTCCACACTTATCTACGTCAAATTCCATGCCTATATCTGGAGAGTCTTACAGGCTGTATTAAGGAATCTGTATATCCATGCTCTATCAGTCATAATGAGTACTGTCCTCTCTCTGGTCATCCAATCTCTTTTACTTTTACTCTTTTACATGTTTCAGTCATTTGACTGCGGCCATGCTGGAGCACCGCCTTAGTCGAGCAAATCGACCCGGGACTTATTCTTTGAAGCCCAGTACTTATTAATCGGTCTATTTGCCGAACCGCTAATTGACGGCGACGTAAACACACCAGCATCGGTTGTCAAGCAATGCTAGGGGTACAAACACAGACACACAAACACACACACATACATATATATTATATATATATATATATATATATTATATATATATATATATATATATATATATATATACGTATATACGACAGGCCTCTTTCAGTTTCCGTCTACCAAATCCACTCACAAGGCATTGGTCGGCCCGGGGCTATAGCAGAAGACACCTGCCCAAGGTGCCACGCAGTGGGACTGAACCCGGAACCATGTGGTTGGTTAGCAAGCTACTTAACAAACAGCCACTCCTGCGCCAATCTGGTATCATTTTACCATGAAGGCAGCCCTGAAATTGTACCTTCAGCCTCCCATGGAAAGTACCAAATTTCGTTAGCCAGTACCCTTGATCTAAATCTGGTCCTCGGTATTTTTCCTTAAAATTTTACTAATTAATGTACTAGTTAGTTTTAGATCTGGCTGCTTCTCATTATTTCTTCCCCCACTTCCTTTAACCATATTGCATCTATCATATTATATACTGATTCATCCCAAATATTACAATCCGATTGCGTGACACCTTAAGCAAGAATCTTGTATTTAAGCTCCAGACTGACCGACGACTTCTGAGTGCATTGTTATATGGATCATGAAAGGAAACCGCCGTATATATATAATATATATATATATATATAATATATATATATATATATATATATATATATATATATATATATATATGCATATGTATGTGTACCTATTGTGCATACATACACACCACACACACACCACACACACGCATATATATATATTTCTTTACTGCCCACAAGGGGCTAAACACAGAGGGGACAAACAAGGACAGACAAAGGGATTAAGTCGATTACATCGACCCCAGTGCGTAACTGGTACTTTATTTATCGACCCCGAAAGGATGAAAGGCAATGTCGACCTCGGCGGAATTTCATCTCAGAACGTAGCGGCAGACGAAATACCTATTTCTTTACTAAACACAGAGGGGACAAACAAGGACAGACAAACGGATTAAGTCGATTACATCGACCCCAGTGCGTAACTGGTACTCCTGATATACGAATACAAACGGAATAAAACATGTTTCACGTAAATCGATTCTCAAGATACGCGTTTGTTGGGGGGGGGTTTATTTCCGTAAATTTATGCTGTAAAACCTAGAGTTATTGCCCTTTACGGTGAACTCTGGATAGCTTTGTTGGTATATCTACAGATGTATAGACCACTGTTTTATTGCCTCATAATTTCCAGAAAAAGATGGATACTTTTTAATGAAACTTTCAATAAATACCGCTGTGGATTCAGTATCTATAGGGCTTTATGGGAAATAATTTTCTGATGGGGGTGGTGGAAAGTAGTTTCGGAAAATTCACATGAACCAATTTTTTCTCATAACTTTCAGGAAAATGGATTTCTGTTAATGGAATTTTATAGAAATACTTTTCAAACGACATTGATTACGATTGTAAAGAAATGTATAGGGACAATTTTTAGGAGTGGGAGTGGAGAGGAATTTAGAAAAATTTGAGTTACGTATCAGGAAGACCAAATAATTTGAAACTACTCTGTTGTAAAATAAAAACAATGGAGTTTTCCCCATTGATTTTAATTCACAACAGCATCCGTAATGATTTTGGTTTTGGCGGCATCTTTCTGTGAAAATTTTTAAAATTCTTCACCATCCCACTCCGGACGGATTTTGGCCAATATTTTCTATTAACTTGAAAACCATGGGAAGAGCATTTTCGATGAAAAAGATGTTGTAAATATTTTCATAGGACAGTGTGTATGATCCAAGGGAGATTTCGCTGTTGTTTCTAGCCCATCTCAAACCACCCTCGTTTCTTCCTCTCACATGTATTGATGATTTCTCAATAGTTTTCTCCCATTAAACACATTTATGAAATGACGATACCGAAGATACGCACGTGTGGTCCGTTGTAATTTGAATTTTTACCCCCACCTCAATCATGTAATGACGTGTGTGCGTACAGAAAAAAAAACAATTACATTTTCTCACGGAAAATATGCTATTAAAACGAATTATCGTTTACGTAGCACTGGGGATAAATGCCAGCAACGACCTTCTCAGGATCTCCCAAATTTTGATTTATAAGCAGAAACAATCGGAGCACGGAGTGTGTTTGCAAAAAGATTAAATTTTTCAGATATTTTTATGGCATATAAAGGGATTTATGGGGAGATCAAATATTGACAAACATCAACACATTCAAGAGTGAGACTGAAACGAGGAGGATTGTATTGGGGCGTGCAAGAAACAACTACAAAATCTCCCTTACACCACTGACTTTTCCCCTGAAAATATTAAAATAAAAAATAAAAATGGTTTTAAAATGCAAAAGCAAAAAAGAAAAAGAAAAAAATGGTCAAATTCCGTCCATACTGGGATGAAGAGGGGGTGCTGTACAAAGAAAATTTTAAAAACTTTTTTCATAAAAAAAGGTCCCGGCCCACATCGTTTCCTGTAAATCCCCGTCAAAACGGAGTAGTTTCAACTTATTTTGTCTTGCTGATACGAAACACTGTTTTTTCGAAACTTCTCTCCCCACCACCTCGGAAGACATTTCTTTTCGCATATTTCCTTATACGGGTAATCTATGCCGTTTGAAAGGTATTTGCATAAAATTTCATTAATATATATCCAGCTTATGAAAGTTATGGGAGAAAAAAGCGGATCGTGTGACTTTTACAAAACTCCTTGAGAAAATTCGTTCCTATATACCCCTACATATTCTGAATCCATAGCATCCAAACAGTATCTGTTGAAAATTTCGTTAAAATATCCATGTTTATGGAAGTTATGAGGCAACAGATTGGGTACAGATCTTTAGTTTTGCCAGCATGGTTTGTGTGCTTGTTTGCGTGCGTGATTGCTTGTAATTTAATATAGCCAAAACGGAGCACATTGAGAAAATACTCCGATAGTATCATAACCCTGAAATGGGAAAATTCTTTGCATTAATTTTATATTTACGTTATAAAACAATTCCCCTTGCATGTTTGTAGAAGTGTGCACCTATATCATAAATAGATGGTTTTACTGGAGTTCAGGTTTATCGTGGAAGTTCCATTTCTATTAGATACTGTAAATCTTTATATATAAAAGAGAGGTTGTGATTCTGTCTTCTACGATTTAGATTCCTAACTACTCCCACATTTTGCGGTGCAGTTTAACCAAAACCGGGTATCTTATAGTCGTGATTCATATCGAGCCCTTCTGGGTATTAGCGCGCGTCTACGATGAGTCTACGATAAAAAAAAAATTACCATAATTTTTTTCCATTTTAATGCATTTTTTGGCTATTATATAAGGGAAGTAACTCTCTAAAAATATCTACGATGAGTCATGCTTTAAAAAAAAATTATCACTAACATTTTCCTTGATGAAACGCATATCTATCCCAAACACTTGCATACATTCTCATAATCTACCCATTCTCCATCACTGAAATGTTATACCTCGATAATTTCGAAGTATGCGGCTAATGTATGTCCTCAAACAAAGGTAACATGCCTACTGAGCTGGCAGAACTGTTAGCACGCCGGGCGAAATGCTTAGCAGTATTTCGTCTGCCGTTAAGTTCTGAGTTCAAATTCCGCCGAGGTCGACTTTGCCTTTCATCCTTTCGGGGTCGATTAAATAAGTATCAGTTACGCACTGGTGTCGATATAATCGACTTAATCCGTTTCTCTGTCCTTGTTTGTCCCTTCTGTGTTTAGCCCCTTGTGGGTAGTAAAGAAATAGGTAACATGCCTACTACTGAAAATTACTAATCCATCGAAATTAACATTCTATTTCCTTTTCTCGTCTCTCACCCAGTCTCTCTCTCACTCACTCTTTATTTCCTTCTCTCTCTTGCGCGCACGCGAATCCTTAGTTATTTATAAATAGCTTTCTATTGTTTTTCTAAAACTTCATCTCAGCTATACTATATCCAATATGAATTTCTATATACTTTTTTCGTTCCCACGTTGAATGTCGATGCATCTCACTGCACATTATTCCTTCTCTCTCTCTCCCTCTGTCCGACTCTCACCCCATTTGTAACGCTTTCGTAAGCACAAACGTAATAATAATAATAATAATAATAATAATAATAATAATAATAATAATAATAATATTAATAATAATAATAATAATAATAATAAAAATAATAAAAATAAAAATAATGATCATAATAACAACAACAACAACAACAACAACAACAATAATAATAATAATAATAATAATAATAATAACAATAATAATAATACAACAAAACTTTAATGTCTACAACTTCTGTGAATACCTATCCTTGCCTTACTCCCTCAGTATTCAAAAATGTAAACATCCAATTGCAAAATCACTACTGTATTATCCAAATGGAAAGACAAACGAACATCTCAAGAAAACTTTAAAACTTTGATATATTAAATGTTGCATGAAACGTATCCCTGACTACCCTCATATGTAAACATAACTTATATTATTACAACACACCTGAATTCAGAAATTCAACAATTCAGCAACGTGAATATCAGTATATAAATATTTTATTGTATTCTCTAACAGTAATTACAAATAGAACAGGTTGGATTGCTTCTTCTCAAGGCGAAAGGCAGCGCTGGTAGTAGTAAACAAATTTGACCTCTGTTGACCCACTCTCTATGGCTGACCTCGACACCAGCTGCTGAATCTATTTATAGACCTGTAGGATTTGATCTATTCACCAAACGGCAACTCCCCGCTCCCATCTATTTCTTTCAACAACCTCATATTTATGATTTTCTCAAGTACAAGACAAAAGTTGAAAACAAAGAACATTTATCAATATCTTTTTAGTAATAAATGGAAATAGTAATAATGATAATAACAATAGTAGTGGTGGTTATGGTGACAATGGTAAAAATAAAAGAATGATAATATGCTGCAACTGCTAAAACTACAAATATTACAACTACTATTATTCTGATAGCACAAGAATCTGAGGCCGAAACAATAATAATATTGATATCAGGGATGATGATGATGATGTTCATGATGATAATAATAATAATAATGATAAAATAAAAGGAGCAGTTGTAGTGCCCTCGTGTCCTGGTTAATGATACGTCTAGTGATGGTGTCACAATGTTAATTCAATTGTATTTTTTGGCTCAAAAAGCAAAAGCAAGGCCATGTAGGGGGACAGGGAGTTATGTACAGGGAGGGTGTTCATACAAAGAGATCAGGCCATTTCTGGTCAAGAGAGAATTTGAACCGAGCGGTCGTCGGCATCTTGACTATCTCGTCCGGCAGCTTATTCCACGGATCCGCAACCCGGACGGAGAAAGCCGTTCTCCTTCGATTGAGATGATATCGTCGTATATAGGGCTTGTCGGAGTGACCCCGCAGTCGACGCTCAGGAGCAGGAGTGAAGAACAGCTCTTTCGATAGGTTACACGTCCCGCTTATGATGTTGTGAGCGAGAATGAGATCACCACGGCGTCGTCATTTCTCGAGAGAATAAAGGTAAAATCACTGATAATTGCGCAACCTGATAATCGCTACCTAATATAATGAATAAACAAAATATTGTGAATAACGGTGGTAACGAAACAGGATCCCCTGATGGTGACAGTGTTGCACCTGTCAGGCTCAGCGATTCCGGTCCGGCTCCAGCCTGCCGATATCCAGAAAGGGACCCACACACACGGCGTAGATGGAGCAAGTAAATTAACGCTGTGATCATGGAGTGTTACTACCTGAGAAACACGGTGGATGAAAATGGTGCTCAAATTAGGAGTTACCGACAACGTATTTATGAGCATTGGAGGGAAAAATGATCGTTCCCACTCACGGAACAAGTCTGTATGATCAAGCTAGAACAATAAGAGAAAATCGTTGGTTCACAGAAGTAGATCTCAACGCTACCGAAACACAGGTCTTAGAAAATAGCAGCAGAGATAACAATGAAAATACAGTTCTTATTAATAAAAGCAATCTCATAGGACAGAAAGGACAGTGGTAGCTTACTTGATGAGAGACGTATAGATGGTCTAAAGGAGACAATAAATCTAATGGTGACATGACAGATGAACAAAATGCAATCTACGACAGAATAAAGGCAAAACTACAGGAGAATAATAGCGACATTATTTGCAACCTTCAAAAAGTTGATCGTTGGAAGTTGAACCAAGAAACGAAAAATTTCAATGATATACTGAATTATATCAGAACAAACAACACCAGAGAAGGGACGCGATCCAATGGCCAGGAGGTCAGTGTGTTGCCAGCATCCTCTCAGTGGGGAATGGCTCTCAATTGCTCACAATACGCTGGCACGTTCTTAGGTCACGCCATCTGCAACGATTTCTGGACTGTTAGCGTATGTGGGATCCGCAGCACGTTTCCGTGTCAGAGCTGCAGTCCTGCGTGAAGAGATCAAAATGGACACATAGCACCTAGAATGTCGTCCGGCGCCCACAACCTTCTACCAGTCAGGCAACGGGGTCAGTGGATTGTTCCGCTTGATTCGTGGCGAGGAAGTGCGACGTCATTTTCGGGGAGACTCTGGGCGCCGACAAGAAAGAACTATTTAGTCTGTTACGGAGGACTCTGTGGTCGGGAACTATCATTAATAACTTCCAGATTGTTGATACCGGTGTTATCTTGATGAAATTCCCTATTTTCTCTTCATCTTTCTTCCTTTCGTGGAGCTTATATGGCAGGAATTTTGTGGCAACCATGTGGTTGGTAAGCAAGCTACTTACCACACAGTCACTACTTCGCCTATTTTTGACCACCTATTTTTATTCGTTGTCTATATATTTACTTATTTCTCTGCCCTGTACAGTAAATATTCTAGTTGGACTTTTCTTCCTTCCTGTACACATGTGTACCTAGCAATTAACTTTCTTCCACCCTGGTCTCTCTTTTAGTACAACAAATAAATATCAGCGTTTGTATGGTAGGCTCAATACTAAGTTAAAGCTTAGCTTTTCCGTGAAGTTTCGGAAGTCTGTTCTGGTCTAATCTCCAATTCCAGATCCATGCCTGCCTGATAATCCTTGCATGTGTTGCTTCAATAACATTTCTTAAGTTGAACTTTGTCATACTTTCTCACTCACCTTGTATACTCTTTACTTTTAACTTGCTTGATTTCTTCATGTTTTATTTCATCTGCTTCCATCATTCCTAAATACCCTCATCACTGTACTTTCTCAACACTTTTCATTGCTTGCCTATTCTGCATTTGAATTTCCTGGCTTCCATCATATATTTCTGTGTTTCACTATGATACTTTAAGCCAATGTTTGGAGCAGAACAGATTATTTCGATAGAATAGGAGAGTCTTTTTGAGGAACGAGAAGGGAGAACGACATCTGGTAACTGGAAGCCGTCGCTTTTGACTACTTGTCCCATTCTTATGATTAATATTCCACACTTATCTACGTCAAATTCCATGCCTATATCTGGAGAGTCTTACAGGCTGTATTAAGGAATCTGTATTATCCATGCTCTTATCAGTCATAATGAGTACTGTCCTCTCTCTGGTCATCCAATCTCTTTTACTCTTTTACTCTTTTACATGTTTCAGTCATTTGACTGCGGCCATGCTGGAGCACCGCCTTTAGTCGAGCAAATCGACCCGGGACTTATTCTTTGAAGCCCAGTACTTATTCTATCGGTCTATTTTGCCGAACCGCTAATTGACGGCGACGTAAACACACCAGCATCGGTTGTCAAGCAATGCTAGGGGTACAAACACAGACACACAAACACACACACATACATATATATATATATATATAATATATATATATTATATATATAATATATATATAATATATATACGTATATACGACAGGCCTCTTTCAGTTTCCGTCTACCAAATCCACTCACAAGGCATTGGTCGGCCCGGGGCTATAGCAGAAGACACCTGCCCAAGGTGCCACGCAGTGGGACTGAACCCGGAACCATGTGGTTGGTTAGCAAGCTACTTACAAACAGCCACTCCTGCGCCAATCTGGTATCATTTTACCATGAAGGCAGCCCTGAAATTGTACCTTCAGCCTCCCATGGAAAGTACCAAATTTCGTTAGCCTACCCTTGATCTAAATCTGGTCCTCGGTATTTTTCCTTAAAATTTTACTAATTAATGTACTAGTTAGTTTTAGATCTGGCTGCTTCTCATTATTTCTTCCCCACTTCCTTAACCATATTGCATCTATCATATTATATACTGATTCATCCCAAATATTACAATCCGATTGCGTGACACCTTAAGCAAGAATCTTGTATTTAAGCTCCAGACTGACCGACGACTTCTGAGTGCATTTGTTATATGGATCATGAAAGGAAACCGCCGTATATATATATATATATATATATAATATATATATATATATATATATATATATATATATATATATATATATATATGCATATGTGTGTACCTATTGTGCATACATACACACACACACACACACACCACACGCATATATATATATTTCTTTACTGCCCACAAGGGGCTAAACACAGAGGGGACAAACAAGGACAGACAAAGGGATTAAGTCGATTACATCGACCCCAGTGCGTAACTGGTACTTTATTTATCGACCCCGAAAGGATGAAAGGCAATGTCGACCTCGGCGGAATTTCATCTCAGAACGTAGCGGCAGACGAAATACCTATTTCTTTACTAAACACAGAGGGGACAAACAAGGACAGACAAACGGATTAAGTCGATTACATCGACCCCAGTGCGTAACTGGTACTCCTGATATACGAATACAAACGGAATAAAACATGTTTCACGTAAATCGATTCTCAAGATACGCGTTTGTTTGGGGGGGGGTTTATTTCCGTAAATTTATGCTGTAAAACCTAGAGTTATTGCCCTTTACGGTGAACTCTGGATAGCTTTGTTGGTATATCTACAGATGTATAGACCACTGATTTTATTGCCTCATAATTTCCAGAAAAAGATGGATACTTTTTAATGAAACTTTCAATAAATACCGCTGTGGATTCAGTATCTATAGGGCTTTATGGGAAATAATTTTCTGATGGGGGTGGTGGAAAGTAGTTTCGGAAAATTCACATGAACCAATTTTTTCTCATAACTTTCAGGAAAATGGATTTCTGTTAATGGAATTTTATAGAAATACTTTTCAAACGACATTGATTACGATTGTAAAGAAATGTATAGGGACAATTTTTAGGAGTGGGAGTGGAGAGGAATTTAGAAAAATTTGAGTTACGTATCAGGAAGACCAAATAATTTGAAACTACTCTGTTGTAAAATAAAAACAATGGAGTTTTCCCCATTGATTTTAATTCACAACAGCATCCGTAATGATTTTGGTTTTGGCGGCATCTTTCTGTGAAAATTTTTAAAATTCTTCACCATCCCACTCCGGACGGATTTTGGCCAATATTTTCTATTAACTTGAAAACCATGGGAAGAGCATTTTCGATGAAAAAGATGTTGTAAATATTTTCATAGGACAGTGTGTATGATCCAAGGGAGATTTCGCTGTTGTTTCTAGCCCATCTCAAACCACCCTCGTTTCTTCCTCTCACATGTATTGATGATTTCTCAATAGTTTTCTCCCATTAAACACATTTTATGAAATGACGATACCGAAGATACGCACGTGTGGTCCGTTGTAATTTGAATTTTTACCCCCACCTCAATCATGTAATGACGTGTGTGCGTACAGAAAAAAAAACAATTACATTTTCTCACGGAAAATATGCTATTAAAACGAATTATCGTTTACGTAGCACTGGGGATAAATGCCAGCAACGACCTTCTCAGGATCTCCCAAATTTTGATTTATAAGCAGAAACAATCGGAGCACGGAGTGTGTTTGCAAAAAGATTATAATTTTTCAGATATTTTTATGGCATATAAAGGGATTTATGGGGAGATCAAATATTGACAAACATCAACACATTCAAGAGTGAGACTGAAACGAGGAGGATTGTATTGGGGCGTGCAAGAAACAACTACAAAATCTCCCTTACACCACTGACTTTTTCCCCTGAAAATATTAAAATAAAAAATAAAAATGGTTTTAAAATGCAAAAGCAAAAAAGAAAAAGAAAAAAATGGTCAAATTCCGTCCATACTGGGATGAAGAGGGGGTGCTGTACAAAGAAAATTTTAAAAACTTTTTTCATAAAAAAAGGTCCCGGCCCACATCGTTTCCTGTAAATCCCCGTCAAAACGGAGTAGTTTCAACTTATTTTGTCTTGCTGATACGAAACACTGTTTTTTCGAAACTTCTCTCCCCACCACCTCGGAAGACATTTCTTTTCGCATATTTCCTTATACGGGTAATCTATGCCGTTTGAAAGGTATTTGCATAAAATTTCATTAATATATATCCAGCTTATGAAAGTTATGGGAGAAAAAAGCGGATCGTGTGACTTTTACAAAACTCCTTGAGAAAATTCGTTCCTATATACCCCTACATATTCTGAATCCATAGCATCCAAACAGTATCTGTTGAAAATTTCGTTAAAATATCCATGTTTATGGAAGTTATGAGGCAACAGATTGGGTACAGATCTTTAGTTTTGCCAGCATGGTTTGTGTGCTTGTTTGCGTGCGTGATTGCTTGTAATTTAATATAGCCAAAACGGAGCACATTGAGAAAATACTCCGATAGTATCATAACCCTGAAATGGGAAAATTCTTTGCATTAATTTTATATTTACGTTATAAAACAATTCCCCTTGCATGTTTGTAGAAGTGTGCACCTATATCATAAATAGATGGTTTTACTGGAGTTCAGGTTTATCGTGGAAGTTCCATTTCTATTAGATACTGTAAATCTTTATATATAAAAGAGAGGTTGTGATTCTGTCTTCTACGATTTAGATTCCTAACTACTCCCACATTTTGCGGTGCAGTTTAACCAAAACCGGGTATCTTATAGTCGTGATTCATATCGAGCCCTTCTGGGTATTAGCGCGCGTCTACGATGAGTCTACGATAAAAAAAAAATTACCATAATTTTTTTCCATTTTAATGCATTTTTTGGCTATTATATAAGGGAAGTAACTCTCTAAAAATATCTACGATGAGTCAATGCTTTAAAAAAAAAATTATCACTAACATTTTCCTTGATGAAACGCATATCTATCCCAAACACTTGCATACATTCTCATAATCTACCCATTCTCCATCACTGAAATGTTATACCTCGATAATTTCGAAGTATGCGGCTAATGTATGTCCTCAAACAAAGGTAACATGCCTACTGAGCTGGCAGAACTGTTAGCACGCCGGGCGAAATGCTTAGCAGTATTTCGTCTGCCGTTAAGTTCTGAGTTCAAATTCCGCCGAGGTCGACTTTGCCTTTCATCCTTTCGGGGTCGATTAAATAAGTATCAGTTACGCACTGGTGTCGATATAATCGACTTAATCCGTTTCTCTGTCCTTGTTTGTCCCTTCTGTGTTTAGCCCCTTGTGGGTAGTAAAGAAATAGGTAACATGCCTACTACTGAAAATTACTAATCCATCGAAATTAACATTCTATTTCCTTTTCTCGTCTCTCACCCAGTCTCTCTCTCACTCACTCTTTATTTCCTTCTCTCTCTTGCGCGCACGCGAATCCTTAGTTATTTATAAATAGCTTTCTATTGTTTTTCTAAAACTTCATCTCAGCTATACTATATCCAATATGAATTTCTATATACTTTTTTCGTTCCCACGTTGAATGTCGATGCATCTCACTGCACATTATTCCTTCTCTCTCTCTCCCTCTGTCCGACTCTCACCCCATTTGTAACGCTTTCGTAAGCACAAACGTAATAATAATAATAATAATAATAATAATAATAATAATAATAATAATAATAATATTAATAATAATAATAATAATAATAATAAAAATAATAAAAATAAAAATAATGATCATAATAACAACAACAACAACAACAACAACAACAATATAATAATAATAATAATAATAATAATAACAATAATAATAATACAACAAAACTTTAATGTCTACAACTTCTGTGAATACCTATCCTTGCCTTACTCCCTCAGTATTCAAAAATGTAAACATCCAATTGCAAAATCACTACTGTATTATCCAAATGGAAAGACAAACGAACATCTCAAGAAAACTTTAAAACTTTGATATATTAAATGTTGCATGAAACGTATCCCTGACTACCCTCATATGTAAACATAACTTATATTATTACAACACACCTGAATTCAGAAATTCAACAATTCAGCAACGTGAATATCAGTATATAAATATTTTATTGTATTCTCTAACAGTAATTACAAATAGAACAGGTTGGATTGCTTCTTCTCAAGGCGAAAGGCAGCGCTGGTAGTAGTAAACAAATTTGACCTCTGTTGACCCACTCTCTATGGCTGACCTCGACACCAGCTGCTGAATCTATTTATAGACCTGTAGGATTTGATCTATTCACCAAACGGCAACTCCCCGCTCCCATCTATTTCTTTCAACACCTCATATTTATGATTTTCTCAAGTACAAGACAAAAGTTGAAAACAAAGAACATTTATCAATATCTTTTTAGTAATAAATGGAAATAGTAATAATGATAATAACAATAGTAGTGGTGGTTATGGTGACAATGGTAAAAATAAAAGAATGATAATATGCTGCAACTGCTAAAACTACAAATATTACAACTACTATTATTCTGATAGCACAAGAATCTAAGGCCGAAACAATGATAATATTGATATCAGGGATGATGATGATGATGTTCATGATAATGTTCATGATGATAATAATAATAATAATAATAATAATAATAATAATAATAATAATAATAATAATAATAATAATAATAATAATGATAAAATAAAAGGAGCAGGTGGAGCGTCCTCGTGTCCTGGTTAATGATACGTCTAGTGATGGTGTCACAATTTTAATTCAATTGTATATTTTGCCTCAAAAAGCAAAAGCAAGGCCATTTAGGTGGACAGGGAGATATGTACAGGGAGGGTGTTCATACTTTGAACCGAGCGGTCGTCGGCATCTTGACTATCTTGTCCGGCAGCTTATTCCACGGATCCGCAACCCGGACGGAGAAAGCCCTTCTCCTTCGATTGAGATGAAATCGTCGTATATAGGGCTTTTCAGGAGCAGGAGTGAAGAACAGCTCTTTCGATAGGTTACACGTCCCGCTTATGATGTTGTGAGCGAGAATGAGATCACCACGGCGTCGTCATTTCTCAAGAGAATAATGGTAAAAACACTGATAATTGCGCAACCTGATAATCGCTACCTAATATAATGAATAAACAAAATATTGTGAATAACGGTGGTAACGAAACAGGAGCCCCTGATGATGACAGTGTTGCACCCATCAGGCTCAGCGATTCCAGTCCGGATCCAGCCTGCCGATATCCAGAAAGGGACCCACACACACGGCGTAGATGGAGCAAGTAAATTAATGCTGTGATCATGGAGTGTTACTACCTGAGAAACACGGTGGATGAAAATGGTGCTAAGATTAGGAGTTACCGACAACGTGTTTATGATCATTAGAGGGAAAAAGGATTGTTCCCACTCACGGAACAAGTCTTGGTGATCAAGCTAGAACAATAAGAAAAAATCGTTGGTTCACAGAAGTGGATCTCGAAGCTACCGAAACACAGGTCTTGGAAAATAGCAGCAGAGATAACAATGAAAATACAGTTCTTATTAATAAAAGCAATCTCATAGCACAGAAAGGAACAGTGGTAGCTTACTTGATGAGAGACGTATAGATGGTCTAAAAGGAGACAATAAATCTAATGGCAACATGACAGATGAACAAAGGGCAATCTACGTCAGAATAAAGGCAAAACTACAGGAGCATGATAGCGACATTATTTGCAACCTTCAAAAAGTTGATCGTTGGAAGTTGAACCAAGAAACGAAAAATTTCAATGATATACTGAATTACATCAGAACAAACAACACCAGAGAAGGGACGCGATCCAATGGTCAGGAGGTCAGTGTGTTGCCAGCATCCTCTCAGTGGGGAATGGCTCTCAATTGCTCCCAATACGCAGGCACGTTCTTAGGTCACGCCATCTGCAACGATTTCTGGACTGTTAGCGTATGTGGGATCCGCAGCTCGTTTCCGTATCGGAGCTGCAGTCCTGCTTGAAGAGATCAAACTGGGCACGTAGCACCTAGAATGTCGTCGGACGCCCACAACCTTCTACCAGTCAGGCAACGGGGTCAGTGGATTGTTCCGCTTGAGAAATGAAATTTATAGAGGATTAGTGGCGAGGAAGTGCGACGTTATTTTCGGGGAGACCCTGGGCGCCGACAAGAAAGAACTATTTAGTCTGTTACGGAGGACTCTGTGGTCGGGTACTATCATTAATAACTTCCAGATTGTTGATACCGGTGTTCTCTTGATGAAATTCCCTATTTTCTCTTCATCTTTCTTCCTTTCGTGGATCTTATATGGCAGGAATTTTGTGGCAACCATGTGGTTTAATATCCAAGCTACTTACCACACAGTCACTACTTCGCCTATTTTTGACCACCTATTTTTATTCGTTGTCTATTTATTTACTTATTCTCTGCCCTGTACAGTAAATATTCTAGTGGGACTTTTCTTCCTTCCTGTACACATGTGTACCTAGCAATTAACTTTCTTCCACCCTGGTCTCTCTTTTAGTACAACCATTAAATATCAACGTTTGTATGGTAGGCTCAATACAAAGTTAAAGCTTAGCTTTTCCGTGAAGTTTCGGAAGTCTGTTCTGTTCTAATCTCCAATTGCAGATCCATGCCTGCCTGATAATCCTTGCATGTGTTCCTTCAAAAACATTTCTTAAATTGAACTTTGTCATACTTTCTCACTCACCTTGTATACTCTTTACTTTTAACTTGCTTGATTTCTTCATGTTTTATTTCATCTGCTTCCATTATTCCTAAATACCCTCATCACTTTACTTTCTCAACACTTTTCATTGCTTGCCCATTCTGCATTTGAATTTCCTGGCTTCCATCAAATATTTCTGTGTTTCACTATGATACTTTAAGACAATGTTTTGAGCATAACAGATTATTTCGATAGAATAGGAGAGTCTTTTTGAGGAACGAGAAGGGAGAACGATATCTGGTAACTGGAAGCCGTCGCTTTTGACTACTTGTCCCATTCTTATGATTAATATTCCACACTTATCTACGTCAAATTCCATGCCTATATCTGGAGAGACTTATAGGGTGTATTAAGGAATCTGTATTGCCCATACTCTTATCATTCATAATCAGTACTGTCCTCTCTCTGGTCATCCAATCTCTTTTACTCTTTTACTTGTTTCAGTGATTTGACTGCGGCCATGCTGGAGCACCGCCTTTAGTCGAGCAAATCGACCCGGGACTTATTCTTTGTAAGCCCAGTACTTTTTCTGTCGGTCTCTTTTGCCGAAACGCTAAGTGACGGCGACGTAAACACACCAGCATCGGTTGTCAAGCAATGCTAGGTGTACAAACACAGACACACAAACACACATACATGCATATATATATATATACATATATACGACAGGCTTCTTTCAGTTTCCGTCTACCAAATCCACTCACAAGGCATTGGTCGGCCCGGGGCTATAGCAGAAGACACCTGCCCAAGGTGCCACGCAGTGGGACTGAATCCGGAACCATGTGGTTGGTTAGCAAGCTACTTAACAAACAGCCACTCCTGCGCCAATCTGGTAGTATTTTACCATGAAGGCAGCCCTGAAATTGTACCTTCAGCCTCCCATGGAAAGTACCAAATTTCGTTAGCCAGTACCCTTGATCTAAATCTGGTCCTCGGCATTTTCCCTAAAACTTTGCTTATTAATGTACTTGTTAGTTTTAGATCTGGCTGCTTCTCATGATTTCTTCCCTCACTTCCTTTAACCATATTGCATCTATAATATTATATACTGATTCATCCCAAATATTACAATCCAATTGCATGACCCCTTAGGCAAGAATCTTGTATTGAAGGTCCAGACTGACCCAGGACTTCTGAGTGCATTTGTTATATGGATCATGAAAGGAAACAACCGTATATCTTTATATATAAAACTGTAGTTGTGTGAGTGTCTGTCTCCTATGATTTAGTTTCCTAACTACTCCCACATTGTGAGGTGCAGTTTAAACAAAACCGGGTATCTTATAGTCGTGATTCATATCGAGCCCTTCTGGGTATTAGCGCGCGTCTACGATGAGTCTACGATTTTAAAAATAATTTACCATCATTTTTTTCCATTTTCATGCATATTTTTTTAAAGGAAAGTAACTCTCTAAAAATGTCTACGATGAGTCAACGATTAAAAAAAAATTACCATCATATTTTTTCCATTTTTAATGCATTTTTTGCTATTTTTTGGCTATAAATCTCCAAAAATGCTGTATAGTTATTTCCCTTACAAACCCGTGCAACGCCGGGCGGTACTGCTAGTATATATATATATATATATGCATATGTGTGTACCTATTGTGCATACATACATACACACACACATATATATATATTTCTTTACTGCCCACAAGGGGCTAAACACAGAGGGGACAAACAAGAACAGACAAAGGGATTAAGTCGATTACATCGACCCCAGTGCGTAACTGGTACTTTATTTATCGACCCCCGAAAGGATGAAAGGCAAAGTCGACCACGGCGGAATTTGAACTCAGAACGTAACGGCGGACGAAATACGGCTACGCACTTCGCCCGACGTGCTAACGTTTCTTATTTCTTTATTGCCCACAAGGGCTAGACACAGGGGACAAACAAGGACAGACAAGGGGATTACATCGACCCCAGTGCGTAACTGGTACTTTATTTATCGGCCCCGAAAGGATAAAAGGCAAAGTCGGACTCGGCGGAATTTGAACTCAGAACGTAACGGCGGACGAAATACGGCTACGCATTTCACCCGGCGTGCTAACGTTTCTGCCAGGTCACCGCCTTCTGCCAGGTCACACACACACACACACACACACACACACACATATATATATATACTAAAATTCTCTTATTGCTTGCATGTCTATCATTTAATACACCCAAAGGGGCGTATAGTGAGAAAATACCTTGAAAGTAAGGTACCCCTGATACATGAGTACAAACGGAATAAAACATGTTTCACGTAAATCGATTCTCAAGATACGCGTTTGTTGGGGGGGGGGGGTTCCGTAAAATTATGCTGTAAAACCTAGAATTATTGCCCTTTACGGTGAAATCTGGATAGGTTTGTTGGTATATCTACAGATGTATAGACCACTGATTTTATTGCCTCATAATTTCCAGAAAAAGATGGATACTTTTTAATGAAAATTTCAATAAATACCGCTGTGGATTCAGTGTCTATAGGGCTTTATGGGAAATAATTTTCTGATGGGGTTGGTGGAAAGTAGTTTCGGAAAATTCACATGAACCAATTTTTTTCTCATAACTTTCAGGAAAATGGATTTCTGTTAATGGAATTTTATAGAAATACTTTTCAAACGACATTGATTACGATTGTAAAGAAATGTGTAGGGACAATATTTAGGAGTGGGAGTGGAGAGGAATTTCGAAAAATTTGAGTTACGTATCAGGAAGACCAAATAATTTGAAACTACTCTGTTGTAAAATAAAAACAATGGAATTTTCCCCATTGATTTTAATTCACAACAGCATCCGTAATGATGTTGGTTTTGGGGGCATCTTTCTGTGAAAATTTTTAAAATTCTTCACCATCCCACTCCGGACGGATTTTGGCCAATATTTTCTATTAACTTGAAAACCATGGGAAGAGCATTTTCGATGAAAAAGATGTTGTAAATATTTTCATAGGACAGTGTGTATGATCCAAGGGAGATTTCGCTGTTGTTTCTAGCACCTCTCAAACCACCCTCGTTTCTTCCTCTCACATGTATTGATGATTTCTCAATAGTTTTCTCCCATTAAACACATTTTATGAAATGACGATACCGAAGATACGCACGTGCGGTCCGTTGTAATTTGAATTTTTACCCCCACCTCAATCATGTAATGACGTGTGTGCGTACAGAAAAAAAAACAATTACATTTTCTCACGGAAAATATGCTATTAAAACGAATTATCGTTTACGTAGCACTGGGGATAAATGCCAGCAACGACCTTCTCAGGATCTCCCAAATTTTGATTTATAAGCAGAAACAATCGGAGCACGGAGTGGGTTTGCAAAAAGATTATAATTTTTCAGATATTTTTATGGCATATAAAGGGAGTTATGGGGAGATAAAATATTGACAAACATCAACACATTCAAGAGTGAGACTGAAACGAGGAGGATTGTATTGGGACGTGCTAGAAACAACTACAAAATTTCCCTTACATCACTGACTTTTTCCCCTGAAAATATTAAAATAAGAAAAGAAAAATGGTTTTAAAGTGCAAAAGCAAAAAAGAAAAAGAAAAAATGGTCAAATTCCGTCCATAGTGGGATGAAGAGGGGGTGCTGTACAAAGAAAATTTTAAAAACTATTTTCATAAAAAAGGTCCCGGCCCGCATCGTTTCCTGTAAATTCCCGTCAAAACGGAGTAGTTTCAACTTATTTTGTCTTGCTGATACGAAACACTGTTTTTTCGAAACTTCTCTCCCCACCACCTCGGAAGACATTTCTTTTCGCATATTTCCTTATACGGGTAATCTATGCCGTTTGAAAGGTATTTGCATAACATTTCATTAATATATATCCAACTTATGAAAGTTATGGGAGAAAAAAGCGGATCGCGTGAATTTTACAAAACTCCTTGGGAAAATTCGTTCCTATATACCCCTACATATTCTGAATCCATAGCATCCAAACAGCATCTGTTGAAAATTTCGTTAAAATATCCATGTTTATGGAAGTTATGAGGCAACAGATTCGGGGTTGGGTACAGATCTTTAGTTTTGCCAGCATGGTTTGTGTGCTTGTTTGCGTGCGTGATTGCTTGTAATTTAATATAGCCAAAACGGAGCACATTGAGAAAATACTCCGAACGTATCATAACCCTGAAATGGGAAGATTCTTTACATTAATTTTATATTTACGTTATCAAACAATTCCTCTTGCATGATTGTAGAAGTGTGCACCTATATCTTAAATAGATGGTTTTACTGGAGTTCAGGTTTATCGTGGAAGTTCCATTTCTATTAGATACTGTAACTGATCAATAAAACCTTGAACATGAACTTGTTAAGCAGACCTATGGTGACACGAACGAAGTGTAATGTTTAAATGAATCATCATAGCTTTCCTTTCAATGCAGTGTTGAAATCAGCTTCAATTATTTATAACCTGAACCGTCAGTGCCACAACGGGTCGTTTGGTATATATGAGTGTGTGTGTATATATATACATATGTATGTATGTGTGCATGTGTGTGCGTGTGTGTATACATTAATACATATATATGTGTGTGCGTGTTATTTGTGTCTGTTTAGAGCCCTCACAACTGTTGCTCAGTTTACATCCCAGCTACGTAGCGGTTCGGTAAAAGAGCGCTTCTGGATTAAGTACCAGTCTTAAAAGAACAAGTACAACTGTGGATTTGTTCCACTAAATTCTACAAAAGGTATAGACGCTGTGAATGACGCGAAAATATGAAAGATAAAAGATTAAGCAAACAAACACCCATACACAAAACATACACACCAGCACAAAATATCCATATATTTCATAAAAGGCGAACTATTAATGATTTTTGCAATTGCTTTATTTGTTAATTAACTACAAAATGATGACTACTTTATCACAGTTCGTGTGATTTTCAGCTTAGTTCCAAAACCATTGTTATGTTTCATTCTTCGGAATGTAGTGTAGTCACAATAACCAGTCGCACTCCCTCGGGACAATTCTATGACTGCTGAGAATTAAAACATGAGCATTCTGTCATATATTTCGTCCAAAATGTTCTGATTTCGTCAACGTAATTTGTCACCTACGGGTGAGTAACGGACAAAGAAAATGCAAATATTATATTTTTATGAACCAGGCACAGAAGTGGCTGTGTGGTAAGTAGCTTGTTTACCAACCACATGGTTCCGGGTTCAGTCCCACTGCGTGGCACCTTGGGCAAGTGTCTTCTACTATAGCCTCGGGCCGACCAAAGCCTTGTGAGGTGATTTGGTAGACGGAAAAGAAGCCCGTCGTATATATGCATATATATGTATGCGTGTGTGTGTTTGTGTGTCTGTGTTTGTCCACCCTAGCATTGCTTGACAACCGATGCTGGTGTGTTTATGTCCCCGTCACTTAGCGGTTCGGCAAAAGAGACCGATAGAATAAGTACTGGGCTTACAAAAGAATAAGTCCTGGGGTCGAGTTGCTCGATTAAAGGCGGTGCTCCAGCATGGCCGCAGTCAAATGACTGAGACAAGTAAAAGAGTAAAGAGTATAATAACTATAACGGTTATTTCATCGTAATGTCACTATAACATCGATGCCATTTTACATGTTATCGTCATCACCATTATAAATTAAACTATTTATACTTTGTTGTGTATGAAGGTGTTTAGTTATCTGTCCTCCTCTCTATTTTCCTTGCCTATTGTCTTTAATTAAACCTAGCAGCAACATGAGGTTAATCCTCAGCCCCAGTGAATGCAAGGTATACTTAACCGAGTCTAAATTATCTACTGTATTAAACGATCTACTATCTTTTAATAAATAACATTGCATTAGCTATTTCAATAGATAACTGAGTTCTGTATTTAATAAAGGATAAATTCGTTCATAATACTCTGCTGCTTTACCACCACTTATTAAATTTAGCATACCGACAAACAAATTACTTATTAGCTAAAATTCAGGGCAATTGCAACGTAAGGATATTTCTATCATCGTTCCATTATAAAACCCTTACTGAATTCATACATTACTTAATAGCTTTGCAACTAACCCTATTTTAAAATCCAATCTAGTGCAGGTCCATTACGAAGACCTCATTGAATTATGTAATATCGTTTCAACTAACCCTGATTTAAAATTCAATCTATGGCTGCTTTTCAGATGGAATAAAATGATTTAAGTGATTCTATTATAGAGCGTTCATCAGGAAGATTATCGCTTCATCTACACTAATATGCTTAGATATTTACTGGTTGTTGTTCGTTTAAAGAAAAGCATTCAGCTGATTACAGGAAAGTATTACACATAATAGCCACAGTTCTTCAGATCTCTCTCTCTCTCTCTCACTCACACATACGCACACACTCTCTCACACACACACGCACAAATACACTCTTTTTCACTCACACACTCCCTCTCTCTCTCACTCACACACTCCTTCTCTCTCTCAAACACGCACACACAATTATATACATATACACAGGCACAAGTATGAAATTAGGAATTTTAAATGCATGACAGTGATACTACTCTGATACCAGCTATTGCTAATTTCTCCATTGTGTCTTCATTTTCAAGTAGAAAGAATAATTATTCTATGCATCTCACATGTCTAGTTAAGAGATTTTGTTTGAAATGCAGCCAGAAATAATGTCACTTTTAGGTATATGACAATAGTACCCATCTGCATTGTTCGTTGAAGAATAAATGCCATGTACCTTTAATCCACTTGAAAGGGGTTGCGCTTCGTCTAAAAATAAATATTCTTTGACCTCATAGCTTGTATACAATTATCCATATTATGAACGGCAAAATTATTATCAAACATCTTTACTGATGGCAATTATATCGTGATTTCTTCAACGAAGAATAGCTGTCCATGTCACGCTTGGCACATTAAAATTAACTGAGAATTTGTTTTATAATTTTCATTACATTGTCTTGGCGTTTCAGATTACAATATCTCCATTTCCAAATTCTCTTTTGCTTGCGACTGCATCTGTTAATGCATCAGATAATTTTAATTTCTCCATTTTTGATTACTGATGTGTATTGCAACTAATTGTCTCTCTTTCGGAAATGATTCCCACGCACACACTCTTACATGCAAAATAAAGAAATTAGGAAGGTTTCAATTCATGGCGACGATACTACCTTGAAAGCTGTTTATGTTTCTGTTAAGTATTTGCCTCTCACCTTTCCCATAACTTCGGTACATATAACTTATGCCGTCATTTCAAACGTAATGACATCAATTGTCCAGTCGCTTGCACGTTTCCGTCTTCCATCGTCTCGGTAACATGTTTTGACATGCGTCCTCTTTCTCTTACACTGCGCTAGTTGCACTTATGTCGAATAAGGCATGCCTCTCTTTCTCTTACACTGCGCTAGTTTCCATAGAGATATTTCATGGAAAAATTAATTGTCTCTTCGTCTATGAACAACTGTGCCTCCCAACATTTATGTCTGCGTTGGCTAACGGTTTAATTTAGATATATTAACAGAAAATATGTAATATCCTCTTGGAGAAAGTTATGGCTGACTGCACGGGCTACAATCTCGTGGATGGATTGGATATAACACAAAATGTCATTGGCATAAGCGTACCAATAAGTTAAACTCATTTTTCCGAGCCTTTGCCACCGAACCTCTTCCGTATTTTTTTCTTCTTCTTCTTCTTCTTCTTCTTCTTCTTCTTCTTCTTCTTCTTCTTCTTCTTCTTCTTCTTTTCAACAAAAGCAACAACTACTACTAATACTACTACTATTACTACTATTACTACTACCACCAATATTACTACTACTACTACTACTACTACTACTACTACTACCAATACTACTACTACTACAGCTACTACTACTACTACCACCACCACCACACCGCCACTACTACTACTACTACTACTACTACTACTACTACTCCCACCACCACCACTACTACTACCATCGCCACCACCACCACAACTACTACTACTACTACTACTACTACTACTACTACTACTACTACTACTACTACTACTAGACTTATAGTATTTGAGTCTCAATAGCGTTTTAATATAAATATATTATATGTTGCCCAGTGTTTGAGTGGCCACCATAAAGAAAAGACATTCATACTGGAATGCTGACTACATTAGGGGATGACACTTCAGTTTTATCGACAGTACAAAACTGGGCAGCGAAATTTAGGAGGAGTATGGAGACGCTTGAAGATGATCCAAGGTCTGGAGGTCCTGCAACTGCCACCACCGAGGAAAAGATTAAACGCGTTCGACACAGGCTTATGGATGACCAATGACTGGCTATACTTCAAATAGCCAATGATATTTGCGATTACCGTGAAAGAGTTGAAAATATCCTGCTGGTAATGAGGGTTTCTGCTCGGTGGTTGATACCTCATCTGACATCTGATCAAGAGTGCACGTGAAGACCTGACATAAGTTGACACAGACGTGGCTGGTTTCCTTGAATGTTTCCTAAATTACAAAGTGCGTTGGGTTCATCAATTTGACCCAGAGACAACGAGGCAATTCATGCAGTACGAACACCCCTCCACACCTATTCCAATAAAGGCTAACGTCGTTTCATCTGCGGGGAGGTTGATGGGCTCAGTTGTTTGAGATGCAACAAAAAGGCATTGTGTTTATTGACTCTCTTCAAAGGGATCACACCATCGGTGAAGAGTACTATACCGAGTTCTGAGGCAGTTATGAATAATTAAACGTTTTGTATAACGGACACATGATCTGCGATCATATATTTGGCCAGATGAGTGAGAGTGGCTTATATTACGATCAAGAGAATACCAAGCTGCTGGGCTATCAAAGCCAAACGCTTCGCTCAACTGATAAACGGGATCATATTCCCTCAGGACAAAGCACCAGAACACAAATCCTTGGTTTCAAAGGCTCATGTGCTTCACTGGATTTGGGCTATTTGATTATCCTCATTATTAGACCCCCATCTGATTATGATTTATTTCTCATAATGAGTATACACTTGGCTGGGAACAAGTATCACTGATGAAGTGTCATATATAATACTGATGATGTCTTTGACTAACAAGATGACAGAGTCTTCAGTAACAGGATACATGCATTGCAAAACTGATGAAAGGTGTGCGTGTATCGAAAGGGGGACTATGTTAAAAAAATAACTGTTAGTCTGTTACATCCCATGAGAATATTTTGTTCAGCCTAAGATTTTTCGGCCGACCCTCGAATATGAAGATTTTTAAGTGTGTAATAAATTTTCTTCGGTTTTGCATGGTTTTTGATTTAGCGTTATACATTTATAGTTTGAGGACTGTAATAAAATTCCCGATTGCGAGATAAGCAACTCTCGCTCATATGGCACGATGTTTAGTCACGGCTTCTTAATCAAAGTGTTTTAACAGACAGATTGCGTGTGTTCGCTAGCCAAAAGTTTAACAAATGATGAGTAATCGACAAAATAGATACGATAGGAAATAAATAATCCCTGCCAAATACAGCAAATATAAATTGCAAATGTGTAAAGAAACTTACAAATAAAGTATAAAGAAAATAGATTAGAGGAATGGTTTCAAAATACAATGAGAGAAGCAAAAGTGAAGAGAAGATGAGAGACATGTAGAAGGAAGAAATTACGATCAAGCATTGTTCATTGGAAGACCTTGCTAAAGGGAAAAGCTATGGAAAAGGAGCACGAAATCTAGAGACAGTCGGTCAAAGCAATGCTATTGACAGAGATATATAGCTTTCGATCATATCTGGATTGCCAATCTCTAATGGAACATTTTCAACTAAGGGAACCGCAGATTCTTATCACGCGGATCCACCCCAATATATTTTCATGGATGTCTTTCTCACTAGCACATCGCTGATGTGCATCACTGGCGTGCCTCAGTTTGGCTGTTTCCGCGCAATGTCTTGTGTCTGTATATTAACGGCGAAATTACCACGATATCAAACGACACACACACATATGTACATGATTCGTCCTTGCACCTAGATACATAAAATATGTCACACAAGTCGTACATTATCTGACTCAAATATTTTATCTATTCTAAATTCAAGTTATATATAAGCCGTTGTTTCTAAATACAAGGTAACATCTACAATAGAAGTCAGTGTTAATTGTCACCATAATCATGTGACACATAGCACCATAGAATACTATCAAATTTTTTGTATCTATTTCTTCTATTACAAGTGAAGAACTAACCACATCTCTGCAAGTTCTAAATCAAAATTTGTATCCCTTTCCCTACAGAATCTAGAATGTATTATCCTATAATGATACAAAATCTATTCCTGACAAAAGACCACCGTTGACATCGAAAAGTTTATTTTAGCATTTCGTAACGAAGGCTGCATTATGTTAAACCAACAATAATTTTCTTGTTGCGTGGTGTAATATAGAGTTCTAATGTGTATAAAGGACTATAAATATATAATATTTTGTTATGTAGGTATACGTATCATCAATGTTGCTTATGGAATCCATTCCTGTCGTGCTTTTAAGGTATTAGGGAATCCCCATACCGATTTCTTTCTGCTGATGTTACGTGTGTTTGCTACAAGATTAATAGATACCTGTGCACCAGCATACCCAAAGCCCGGTTGAAACCGATAATAGAATAATTTAGGGCTATCACTACAATTACAGTTTTGGTACGTGTACTTTCTAATGTATCTATATGATGCCAGTAATTCAATTCTGCCATCTATTGTAAAGTTTGCTAAAACATTAATATTACATTGATATATATACTTGTTTCAGTCATTAGATTGCAACCATGTTGGATATCGTGTTGGATATTTACCGAATGAATCGACCCCAGTATTTCTTTTTCTAAGCCTATTCTATCGGTCTCTTGTGAAAAACCGCTAATTTAAGGGACACAAATACACCAAAACCTGTTGTCAAGTGGTTGAGGGGGCCAAACATAGACACAAAGACAAAAGCTTGAATATACACACGCACACACACACACACACACACACGTGCATATATAATTCTCGCATATTCCATATTCCGTCATTCACTTGACATATATATATATATATATCCGAGTTTGTATGGTTGCGTATATAGAATGTTCCATAACTGGGAACAGTTGTCAATTGCGGAAGACAACAGTCACTACAAAAACATGACGATAGCGTAACACCTATGAGTGGATTTGGTAGAAGCAGACTGAAAGAAGCCCGTCGTATGTGTATATATATATATATATATATATATGTTAATTAGTCTAATTTTCACGCTTTATTGTTTACAATCTTTACAATATTGTAAAGATTGTAAACAATAAACCGTGAAAATTAGACTAAACTGGAATTTCACAATTAACACACACACATACACACACACACACACACACACACACACCACACACACACACACACATATATATATATATATATATATATTATATATATATATAATATATATATATATACATACGACGGGCTTCTTTCAGTCTGCTTCTACCAAATCCACTCATAGTGTTTTAGTCAACACGAATCTATAGTGAAATAAAGCTGCCCAGGTTGCCACACAGTGGGATTGATCTCAGAATTATGAGGTTGGATGGGAGGCTTTTTTACCGCAAAGCCTGTATGGAACTTAACATTTTTTGTTCGGGATTCTTAGAGCTATTAGCAATATTTCGTCACTAAAATCTAATAATTACATTAGATCGGAAGAACATATGATAAATTAGGCCATACCAGTATTAAAGGCATGCTTTTTATAATATTTGCAGTTTATTTAAAAGAAATTAGACAACAACATACTTCTATTTGAAATAAGTTATGTAGCTGTGTAACGACCGCAATTGTTGTTCCTTCGTTGTTTTCGTGAAAGAGGAAATATACTCAAGGTTTGTCATATTTACGCGTGCATTGAAGAAATAAATTCCTAGATTTGTTACATATGATACTGCAATTAATTTATTTGAATGAATGAAAAGAAAGCCGACGGAAATATAATTTTCAGAGGAGGATTGGAACCAAACCTGAGAAAATGACCATATATCACAGTGCACTACGTTGTTTACCACCGCGACGATGCATGCGTGCACGCAACGTACACCTAAGTATGTATGGTAAGAAAGAGAGAGAGAGGAGGGAGAGAGGAAAAGAAAGACAAAAGAAAAACAGAGAGCTGAGTAAGCAAACATACAGGACTGACCTAAGATAAAGTCAATAACCATTGAAACACAGACTAGTGAAAATTTACCGAATATATCTAGTATTAAATAATTTTATTCCTACGGTAATGTATTAACGTTAAAATTATTGCATTGCATATAAAAGCAATTTCTGATTATAAAAATACGGTATACATATTAAATATATTCAACTATTATACTCTTGCTGCTGGCTATCTGCAGCACTCTGAAAGAATAATATATTGCAAGATTTTAATATTGAGATTGGAGTCTCTTATCGCCTCAAGAGTCTCACCTCAAGAAGAACTCGTTATCCATAAATATCTGTAATCTTGTAGCATCAGCCAGTTCATACATTGTAATAGTATTGTGAATGGAAACAAAAAAGTAGATTGTGACAGATATTGGGTCTTAAATAATAGTGAAAGTCTTGCACAGACAAAATAATTTATAATAATAATGAGGATGATAATGATGATGATAATATGTCCTGATGCAGTATCAGGTTGTGGCTCTCATTTTCTGAACTGATTGGAAGTGTTATCGTGTACATTGATTTGTCATGATATAAAAGATCAACTGCAACCAATAGTCAGCACAATACCATAGATTTGTTTCTCGGTTGTTTGGCCATAACCACTTGAGCATGTCTCTTAGTGAATGACAATATGTGTATCTCTAATCACGAGCAGAAATAGTGGGAGAATATCATGACCATTTGTTTAGAGGAATTATTTTGGGTTCGGATAATTCACCTCTGGAAAAACGGTTATTTCGTCCAACATCCTCAAACAGCTCTTTTCCAGGGATCGTTTGAGGAAGATGAGCTACCGACCTGAAGAAAATTCTATGTGGACCCCCACATACCAGGTCATGTGCTTTTTGTCTTGGTATGAGATCATCATGTCACGCATACATGGTTGTGATGCATGTACCTCGTGTAACCTTATCAGATGGGTAGTTATGATGAGTATACTGGGATTTGTATATGTTATCCCAGTGTCACTTTGATGCCATGCACTGCTCTAGAACCGCTATTATTATAAGTAAGAAGGTTAAGCTTGTGTAGGATGAAAGATTGCAAAGATAAAGCAAGCACTGTACAAGAAATTGAAAATGAATGGAACTGAAAAAGGATGGGTAAAGAAAAGAATGTATGGTCAATTTCATAGGGATGTTGAAGATCAGACAGACTGAGAAAAAAGATAGCTGTGGATGACTAAAAGTGATTTAAAACCGAAATGGGGTTTCTAATCTGTGCTGCCTAAGAGCAAGTACTAAGAACAAACTACATAAAATACAGAATAGACAACACATCAGAAAGTGATAAGTGCAAACTCTGTGGAGAAAAGGGTGAAACCGTATGACATGTTACCAGCCCAGAAATAATATAAGAGACGCGACGGCAATATAGCAAGGCTTGTACATTGGACAATTTGCAACAGGTATGGATTTCACAGAGAAAAAAGTTGATACAACCACAAACCCGAAAATAAGAGCGCAACGATCCTATGGGATTTTATGATTCAGTGCAAACATGAGATAGAGAATAGGAAGCCAGACATAGTCTTAATTGAGAAAGAAAATAAATTATGCTGGAGCATAAATATAGCATGCCTAGCGGACAACAAGTTACGTGGTAAGGAAGAAAAGTCGAGAGATATGACAGGTTAGCTTGGGAAGGAAAGCAGTTGTGGTCGATGAAAGACGTAACAGTAGTACTAATAATTGTCGGAGCCCTGAGAAGAGTGAGCAAAAGTCTCGAGAGGTACGTGGAACAAATATGGGCTGCAATATGGGTAGAGCACTCGCAGAAAATAGCACTGCTTGGTGTTAACATAATTGGTATTACAGTATATTTGATGTTAACATCCATCAATTAGTGTCCTGATTGCTAACTTTAAACATCAGTAATTTCCAACCATTTTCAGGGAAGATATTTATTAGCTTTAATGACGTGTTCAAATTTTGGTATGCGGTTTGTATATACTTACAGAATGCCGTTTTCGCTTAACTTTCTAAGACTTTCTCATTATTGCCATTTCATCGAAGGCTTCACTGTTGAAATATCTATCTTACATATCTGTACATATGTGACTTAGATCATTCCCGTGTAATCACCTGTTCTGCCGAATCGTCACCTTTAGTGCAGACAAATGTGCTCAAATACTCTTTGTTAAATGTCCTCTGTGTGAATACATGAATATATGCAGCATCAAGGGCTCATATACAGACACTCACACATACACATTGACATAGATGCGTAGAAAATTATATATGCTATTGTTACTGTAATTTATTAAATCAAAACCAGGGGCTGAACAATGACTTTATTTTTCGAAATAGACTCATCATATTTCTCCTATGCAGGACTTCCAGTGGTCCACAATATTGCATATTCCATCAAAGAAAATTCTCTGTTGGGCGTAAAGCCATTTCTTCAGTGCTCCCAGTACTTTGGCCGTAGTTATCCGTAGTTAATAATGGTATTTATATAAGCTTAAAGATTATGGCGATCATCGTGCAATAACTACGGACAATAGTCTACTAATGGGTCACATAAGCCCCATTATTGAATATACTTTCTTAGTGTAATGGTAACAAACTTAGAGCGATGTGTGTTCGAGTCCCAGACGGATGGGAAAAACCTCCTTTTTTCTGTCAAGGGCTTATATGTCCCATTATTAGACTCTTTCCCTTAGTCATTGCATGGTAATCGCTATAATCTTCAAGTTTAGATAGATAATATATATATATAATATAATATAATAATATATAAATATATGCATATATGTACATACCTACATCTATATGTATATATATATATATATATATATATATATATATATATATATATATATACATGCATATATGGGTACAGGACATATATGCATGTATATATACAGAAAACAATGAGATACAAGAACATAAAAAACAAAACATGGAAACGAACATTTTTTCAAACAACGAAACAACAGAGTACATGACATACAACACAAGGAACATTCCCCTTCTTCCGTTGTCTCTATTTCGTCCACTCCGCGTTGCGGAGGTAAGGACAGGACGCGACTTCGTTGAAACAGCCCTTCCCGCAATGCAAATTAAATAAAATTTGGGATATTTGTGGAGGGGTAAAAGTGGTAACAAGAACAGGAAAGTAAGAACAAAACAAGACAGCAAAAACAATACAAGTAAAAACAGTAAAAGACAGGACAAAGAGAATAGCACAATAAAAACAAACGATGAGGGTTGTTAAGCCAAGACGATGGAAAAATTATTTTGAACGCATTAAGGAGACAGCTTATGAGAGGGACAGTATAAGCCGTCTTGTCTCGGTGAAGATAGTAGTTGGAAAGATAGCTTCCCTCTGGTCGCGTGTCAGTGACGAGAGAGTCGAGGAGGAGGAATAAGAGCGAGGGAACGGTGAAGAGGAAATGAGAAGAATAGGGAATGTTGGGAGAGAAAACCAGAAAGGATGAAGAACAAGAGAGGGAGAGAGATAGACAGAGGAGAATTAGTAGAAGTTAGAAGTGCGCATATATATATATTTATATATAAGCAAATACGCTATTTCTAAAATCAATGTAAGAGATGAGCGCATTACTTTTAGTGACGAGTAATATTCGTAGCTACTTCAACTCGGTTGTCTGTTCGAACTGACTCTTTTACGTTCTTTGAACCCCAAGAGAACATCTCCTCTAGCTAGTTAACGATGCACAGCTGCCTCCAATAAATAGCACACATAAGTATGTATGTGAGTGCATGAGTGTGCATGTGTGTAAATGTGCGTGTGTGTGCGTTGTATGATTGTATATATGTTAGTGTATACTTTTGCATTTATCTAGAATATGAATTAAGTATATTAGAAAAAGAACAAGTAATGAATTTGAATTAATCTAACAAAAATAAACATTTTGGGAGTTAAAGAGTAAGAATACATTTAATAAGATAAAATTAAAAATAAGTCGGATAGTGAATTTAATAAAATATAACAAGACAATTCTAAACCTATAGATTAATAATTATAACAATTAAGAGTTATAGAAAATAAATAATAAACTAGAAATATTATTGAATACCTCAAAAAAATTAGAATACTTTTGAAAATTAGCAGAAGAGTAAGCTGGACTATAATATATATAGTTCTGGAGAGGTTTCTAAATAGTACATGTATAATTTGCTACTCTCTATTGCTTGCTTATATTTATTAATTCATCATTTGTTCTGTACCCGTTCTTGATTTAGATTTTATGTTCGCCCCCCAATTGTAACTTTCTTTCATCGGTTGTTATTTGTTGCAGTTTCGACACACACTGCTCGTAGCAATTTCAGGTAAAATTACTGAAAATGTTCTCCTTGAAATGGGTTGAGTTACTTTCATTTTAATTAGTTACCTTATTCCTCTAGAGCCAAAATCGAACCCCCGAGTCAGAGAATCGGAACTATGAACTGCCACAAAAATTTCGAAATGTCGTATATTATCGAAACGTGAAAAGAAATGATCTGAGAACAGATGCAGAAAGACATATATTGCAAATATTTTGCGGATATGAGCACTATGCCATTCTTATTTGAGTCTAGTAGACATGACTTGATTTGAGCTCTGGCAATTACGGCATTTTGTATTAACAATACATTTATATAACCCAAATGAACGAATTTAATGTAAAAGTTCCGTATTCTACTTTTCTATGCTAAAGTTTAATTTTGTTGTGACAAGTTAGTTTGGAAATGGCAACCTTCCATTGCAATTTTCCTTTTCTTTATCATAAAGGATAAGTACCCTATTAGCAATTTCGATCAACGTTATAGATTAAATTCTTCTGGTTTCCACACATAACGTTAGCCAATCTTCTGTGTTTCATATGTATTCCTTGCTTAGTGAAGACAGTTCAATAAGAACTGCACAACAAGGAATGCACTTTGTTATACCGCGCATGAATTTGGCCTCAAATGACTCCAGCCTTCCTTTCATCTGGGAAATATTTCAGTTACCTGTAAATCCCTCCTATTATTTGACAATAAATGAAGCACAGGAACAAACATTTTAACAAAACTGGAATATATTTGCCACATCTTGTGTTCACCCACGTGGCATTTTCTAGTGCCAAGAAATTGTCTGATATTGCAGTAAGAGCAGTTGAAAGCAACTGACAAGGCAAACAAAAATGTAAATCCTTTACAAAAACATTCTGTATAAGGAAATGTTGAGTGAGTAAATCTAAATTTTTATCAATCCCATCTAATACGTACGTCATTCATATAACATCCAGTTCACGCTATTTGTAAAGTATTTTCTGACAATACGTACAGTGCATATTTCATACACGTTTAAACTAGTTCAAATTTTGTCTTTGTCTTTTTCTTTTTCTACTGAAGGTACAAGGCCCGGTATTTTGAGAGAGGAGGCCGGTCGATTAGATCGACTCCAGTATGCAACTAATACTTAATTCCTCGACTTCTAAAGGATGAAAGGCAAAATCGACGGAAATTGAACTCAGAACATAAAGACAGACGAAATACGGCTAAGCATTACGCCCGGCGTGCTAACGTTTCTTATTTCTTTATTGCCAACAAGGGGCTAAACACAGAGGGGACAAAGAAGGAGAGACAAAGAGATTACATCGACCCCAGTACGTTATTGGTACTTATTTAATCGACCCAAAAATGATGAAAGGCAAAGTCGACCTCGACGGAATTGGATATCAGGACGTAACGGCAGACGAAATACCTATTTCTTTACTACCCACAAAGGGCTAAACATGCTTCTACCGTATGTACATATCATAACCATATGAAATATTGGTTATATTTATTTATTTACTTCATAAATATGCAATAAAGATTGTAAACCATAAACTTTTATTCAATATATGTGAATAAATGTTATATTTGTATCGTTGTAATTCATTTCCTATTTCCTTAACCTCAAAAGCACTTCATATCTGCCATTCGTATTAAATATGCTGTACATTCGAAATTCATTTACTTATATATTTAAAAGCACAGATGTTATTAAATGTCAGTGTATCAAAAGTACTTTTTCAAACTCCTTGCTCGAGTCTAATATACGAACATAAACTTTTCAGATGTGTAGCCTTAGATCATGGAATTACCACGGGTCCTGCTAGTATTTAATTCTTCTGTTGTGGACAACGCGTTTGACCGATCAGTTTGCAAAAGTTACGGCACTGTTGAGTATTACTCAGCCTATATTTATAACGCTGTCCTTAGATAACTTGTATGCTTTGATAGAGGCTTGATCTTTCAACTTTATTGAAGAACAACTGGATTTTAACTTTGTTGCAGTATTCTCGCCTTGCAGATTACATTTGCTCCTATTACTAGTTATCTGTGTATATCTATGTAGCATTTTAGAATATAATTCCGTTTCAATTTAGAACAAAATACCTCTAGTGTGTCTCAACGGAAATCTTTCATAAACCTAATTAATTTTCAATATGATTTCATTAACAGTTCATGACTTCCTAAACAAGAGCACAATCTTAAATTTCATGTTTCCGACTGAAAGAAGAATCCGTTTTATTTGGATATCTCGCGCATATCCAAATAAAGTCCAATAAAGTCTAAATAAAGGTCATAATACTGGTAGCCATATATATAATTTTAAAATATAGTTTGCTCCCTTTCCCTCGTATGTAGGAGCTTGGATATGGCTTTTTGGTAGAGTTTAGCCATATTAAACAGTAAAGAAATGTAGAACTGACGTTAGAGATATCAGGGCAATAGTGCCGTTAACATTCATTTCCGATACCTAAGTTAGCTAAATATGTTTTCAAAAACTTTTCCCATATGTACAAATTAGCAAAGAAGATAGTAATTTTCGTAGGGGCGTAATTCCACTGAATAATTGCTGTCATGTCGAAATATATTGTAAGTCATATAGATTTACAAATTAGACAAATTTATTTGCGAGATATTTATGAAAACTGACGTAATTTGGAATATAGTTATTATTATCCTGCGTTGTTAAATTATTTTCCCCGTGGATGAGACATTTTGCTTTGTTTTAATAATGGCCGAAATTGCACCAATATTTCCAATATCATTACGTAATGCTGTTAATATGTGTGCAGACAAAATTTTAAAAATGGTTGTTTATAAGTAAAAAAAAATGATCTATTATACTGGCTTCTTTTCTCTTCTGTCTGTGGAATGAAAGGTATTTTAATGTTTATTTACAGTGAGAAAAATTTTCGATATCCTTTAGCAATAGACACTAAATAACTCAAGGATAACCGAATCATAGAATGTAATATTTTTTATCGTAATTGCCTCATCTCAGATGAGACATACCCGAATTATAACAGAATACGATTCTTGGTCAGATATATTATTTAATATCCCGTTTTTTTTTTTTGCTTTAAACACACGGAATTGTGTATGATCACAGTTTTTTCGTTGATTAACTTTTGTAAATTTGACGATTGAACGTCAAATCAATTTCGTCTACACTTCCGGGGAGAACTTTTTTACCATTCTGGTTTGAACTGCAGAAAAGCAATGCGATATATTTAACTTCATTAATTACAACTACCTAAGAAAAAAAAAAACTGCCTATCATTCGTTCCGGATCGATAAAATAAATACTAAGTGATTACTGTAGTCAGTTTAATCGACTTCACCCCCACCCGCAAAATTCCAAACCTTGTGCCAAAGTTCGAAACCAATATTGCTTTCTTTGTTTTCTTTCCATCTGTTTATCAATAGTTAAATACATGATACACACATATTTACATAAATACGATAGTATGTGTGCGTATGTATGTTTGTATGTATGTATGTATTTATGTATGTATGTATGTATATATATATATATATAATATATATATATATATATATATATATATATATATATATATATATATATATATATATATATATTTATATTTATATATATATATACATATATACACATACATATATATATATATATATTATTACATATATATATAAATATATATATATGCGTGTGGTGTGTGTGTGTGTGTGTGTGTGTGTGGAGGCGCAATGGCCTAGTGGTTAGGGCAGCGGACTCAGGGTCGTAGGATCGCGGTTTCGATTCCCAGACCGGGCGTTGTGAGTGTTTATTGAGCGAAAACACCTAAAAGCTCCACGAGGCTCCGTCAGGGGGCGGTGATCCCTGCTGTACTCTTTCACCACTCTTTCTTTCCCTATTTCTTCTGTTGGCCTGCTTGCTTAGCCAGCGGGGTGGCGTCATTCGAAGGCTAAAACAATGCGAACGCATTGTGACCAGCGATGTGTAAAACATCTTGATGGTCTGGTCGGTCACGTCACGTCATATATATATATATATATAATATATATATATATATAGTATTCTTAAACATTGACGGTGAGTTCGAAGTTTCGGCCAGTTAAGACTCTGTCGAGCGATGCACTGAAGTTACCCTTGGCTTTATATAATCATTGTTGTGTTTAAATCTTCCTTGAGTGTGTAGGTTTGAGTGCAATTCGGTTCTAATGTGAGTTGCTCTCGGTGGGGGTGGGGGTGTTTTCGAGAAATATTCATTAAATTTGGGTTATATTATTGTTTGGAATTCATTAATCTATGTAGAAATTTGTAAACAGGTGTGCATTTTTAGGTGTGTCCCCTTTGGCAGGTCAGTCGTTTTAGTAATTTTTAATTTTAGTTATTTTTGATTTTATTGGATTTGATCCTTTGGCAATGTAATGTCAAAGGTTCAATGTCCAGTATTGGAAAATCTATTAATTGGGTATGTAAATCTGTTTTGATAATGGGGCTTTTTAGACTTTCACAAATAATTTACTGTTCAGTTTCTTTACTTTTGCTATTAAGAGTAGATCTGGTGTTTATTTGGAAAGAAGGTATCATTATTCAGGTACGCCAAGCTGCTGTTAACTGTCAACCATATTCTTATTTAAAAATAATGAATTTGTAGTCTACAAACGTATAGAGTATGCACTTACATTAATGTAAACTTGCTTTTATTATAACTGAACATAAAACAGCAACATTAATTTATACATCAATATAAGTATGTATTTACATGAATAATTATTCTTATATATGTATATATCGTCGTCTACCTCTCATCACCTCTCCTCCCTATTGTTTCCTCTCTGTCTTCCTCTTATCATCTATTAATAACCGTCTCTTTAAAGGAATTATTTTAATGTAGCATTACCTGTTGATTAATCTTTGGCTAATAGATATTTGAAATCTAACTAACCCTCTGCCTGTCTTCACTCTCTTATCAGCTGCAGAAATGAGGGTACAAATCCACATTCCATATCTGGTGTTTTTTATTTCGAACCAAATTGTAAATTTTAATTCGGCTGAAGAAAGCGGTTAACAAGAAGTAATCGAAATATCTATACGTACATAAAACTGAACACGTGTGTCAGTATTTTTGCCTATGTATGCATCATTAAACTCGAGAAATTCCCAACCGATTTCATTCAAATTTAACACATGAATTACTGAGGGTCCCTGCAATGTCATGGACCAGAGAACTTTTCAAATACTTGGTAAAACGAGCCCGGAGTTATTTCTTATCTCGGAATCTCTTTACGTATTACGCGCCAAAAGTGAAACATCTCTATTTTAATGTGAGATTATATTTTCAGGTTTAAAAGTTTCACTATTGATACTGAACCTAGTATCTCATATATATATATATATATATATATATATATATATATATATATATATATATATATATATATATATATATATATAAATATATATATATATATATATATACATACATTTTTTAAACTATTTTGTACCCCTCTGCGAAAAGATCTCAGAATTTTAATTGATTTGCTTTCCGCAGGAAGGAAAGTTTCTTGTCGAAGATACGTCTCGCTTTTATCCTTCGAATCGTAGAGTAGATGAAACCTTAGCGACTGAAGAAGGAGTTTTTTCGTTGTGTTAATTGTCCTGTACTCTATTTTTTGTTGTTTTAAAAAAATGTCCAGTTCCTTTGGTTTGTGTCTATGTTTTCGTTTCTCTTTGTGTTCGACGTCCCTTTGGTGTCCTGTACTCATATATGCGTGTATATGTACATGTAGAGGTAGGTACGTACATATGTGTTTATATATATGCATATGTTTTATTTCATTTATTAATATATATATATATATATATATATATACAGGTATACATGTATGCATACATACATACATATATATATGTACATATATATATGATGTAAAAACGTATATACATGCATTTATATGTATAGACGTATGTGTATATATGTATATATGTATGTATATGTGTGTATATATGTATGTACATAAATATATATAAATATATATACATATATACATATATACATATATACATATATATATATATATATATACATATATATATATATAATATGCCGATAGAATATGTACTAGGGTAACAAAGCCTAAATTATTGGGTCGAATTCTTCGCCTAAATGCATGGCCTCAGTCACATAATCGAAGCAAGTAAAGGAATAAAAAACTATGCAATTTTAAACCAGAGGATCTGCTAGTTGTTCAATAAAAAAATCGTAAAAAGCTATGTGGGTATTAACCCATTTGTGTTCTTTATTTAAACACCATGTCTGGAAGTTTCCCTACGTTTGTTCTCGGACTTCCATTGAATTATGAAACTGCATGTCGCTGTTTATGGGTATACCATTTCATGTACATGTATGTGTATTGTGATGTGTTTAAGTACCTGCTTATCTACGTCTATGAATATATCCGAATTTTGAATATCAAAATACTTTGATTCAAATGTATACTACAGATAAATAAATAAATAAATAATATATATATATATATTATATATATATATATATATATATATATATATATATTCTTTTACTCTTTTACTTGTTTCAGTCATTTGACTGCGGCGATGCTGGATCACCGCCTTTAGTCGAGCAAATCGACTATGTATGTATAAATATATACATACAGGGAGAGAGTGAGTGAGGGAGAGAGAGAATCTGTCAAGATGTCTCCATTGAGATTCGCATGAACATATGTTGCCATGTCTTGCATCATTTAATTAATAATATCTGCAATATGCGTACAATGAACTTGTTGGAGAGATTGTGTAATCTAAAATTTTGTACAAAGATCGGCTTCAGAGAGAGAAAAATTAATGAGAGTAGAATACAGAGGATAATTTCTTTGTTTTTCACTGCTCGTGACTTAGCTCGTGATCTTGCCATCTTTGATGCTTGAGACGTGTTAAGATTCCTTGTAACTATGTAGGCAACGTAGTTCTCAACAAATATTATAAAGAGTGAAGACATAGCTATTAATGTAATTTGTTCCAACCACAACAAATAAATCAGCATATATATGAATACATACACTTAAACCCATATGTCGAAACAACAACAAAATTTAACCGAATGTAGATGGTATAAGTGTTTGCCTCTATCTATCTATCTATGTATATATCTATCGATCTATCTATCTATATATCTATCTATTTATCTATCTATCTATCTATCTATCTATCTATCTATCTATCTATCTATCTATCTATATATATATACATATATATATAATATATATATATATATATATATATATATGTATACATATATATATATATATACATATATATATATATATATATATATATATATCTTTCTTTCTCTTTTTCTCTGTATAAGTTTATACGCCCCCCCACATACATATATATACATACATGTGTGTGTTTGTATGTGTGTATTTTTGTGTGTGTATGTATATACATATATGCCAAAATCCATAGCGCATACATATGTGTGCATGGACGTATATGTCTACAAGTACAGTGAAGGAAATATGCCATACTTTATTCTCAACATTCACAACGTATGTAAAAACATATTGCACAAACCATCGTATGAATGACATTTATATCGGAAAGTATACTTTTTCGCCAGGTAATTATATTAGAATCTAACACAAGTTACGAGGAAATGCATTTACCGTAGACAAAATTACAGCATGTTAGATCAAAGATTAAGTTGAGTACCTCATAAAATTTCCATAAATTTAAAACATGCATGCATTCGTTTGCAATACATAATCATCGAAAATGTAAGAAGGAAATTAAGCGTTGATTTAAAAGGAAACACTTTGTATGCATTCGGAAGGATAACTCTTTATAATGAGTTGGTACGTTACTAAACGCATGAACGCGTGAGAAATATATATATAATTATATATATATATATATATATACATATATATATATACACGTGTATACATGATACGCAGACACATACATACATATATAGTTAAAATTTACCGGAGAACACAAGACGAAGACGGGTGTATAAACAATAAGTAGGTGTATGAGTTTGACGCTCGCGAAGGTGAGAAAGTATTTTGCGTTTCGAGCTTTCGCTCTTCAACTGAAAGGAATACAAGGAAATAAACATATATATATATATATATATATATATATATATATATATATAATATATATATATATATATATATATATATATATATATATATATAATACGCACGTATGACGCGTAACTTTATATTCCTATCAAACCAGGCAAATTAGAATTTAGTTTCATCTGCATGCATGTATGTACATATTTAAACAATCGTACAATAAACTGTTTAGAAGTTCAAGTTCTTTACATAGCTACTGTCATGCCTTTCTCAGTTGCTCATCACTTTGCTATATAAGCTAATCTAGGTAGGGTATAATTCGGGCATAATCTTTCACTGATGTTTCGACCATGCATATATTAGTAAATGTTTCTGCATATGTGTTTTGGACGAAATATTTAGTGACTTAATCAATTAAATGGAAGCAAGCTTCATTAAAATAATATTAAAATAATTTCCTATATGCTGTACTAAACCAGGAAAAGTCAACAACGAAAACATCTTTTTGGTTCCATAGACTGCTGAAAAAAGAAAACCGGCAAAATTCCTTAAATTAACTGTAGCAAAGTCAAAAAGCGGAGAGACACATAAGATGCTGGAGTCCAACTTACACTTTCATACTCTATGACCTGATTGTTAGATAAATACTGCAATGTAGGAGCATAGTGCAATATAAATCAGTTGGATCATTATTTATGCAGACTAAACCAAAAAAATCAGCATGCTATCTACCGGCTTAAATTAGATCGGACTCATTGACTAAGTCTTCTTACTGGACTGAATAACATATAATACTTAGGAATAGCAAAAAACAATAACTAAAGCGTAAAGGTAAAAACTTTATATCAATATGGATGGAAGCACTCCGTCGGTTACGACGATGAGGGTTCCGGTTGATCCGAATTAACGGAACACCCTGCTCGTGAAATTAACGTGTAAGTGGCTGAGCACTCCACAGACACGTGCACCCTTAACGTAGTTCTCGGGGATATTCAGCGTGACACAGAGAGTGACAAGGCCGGCCCCTTGAAATACAGGTACAACAGAAACAGGAAGTAAGAGTGAGAGAAAGTTCTGGTGAAAGAGTACAGCAGGGATCACCACCATCCCCTGCCGGAGCGTCGTGGAGCTTTAGGTGTTTTCGCTCAATAAACACTTACAACGTCCGGTCTGGGAATCAAAACCGCGATCCTATGACCGCTCTGTACACTACGTTATTTACAACCGATTTTTCGTCTCATTTCTTTTTAATAATTCATTAATAAAACCAGGTTGACGACCGTTCAATGGAACACACGCTTAATATTCAAAATGGCAAATTAAAAAAAAGTTCATAAATTATTTACAGCAGAAATATTATTTTAATTACCTTAAATGGGTTGCGACACGGTATCAGCATCAATTAGCTTTTACTTGTTACACAAACTAAGACTACGAATATGTATGCAGATGCTTCTTCCCCCTCTATTCTGTAACAAAATCCTTGCGTTAAACATCGAATTGCACTCAAAGATACGGAATATTTCGGTTTGAACGGCAGTTTTTTCTATCGGTGTCATATGAAATTGTCACCCATAATTATGACCCTAGTATCGATCTATTGCATTTCAATCTGTTTTAGGGTTAGAGTTAGTTAGGGTTACAGGTGGGCGGAAGATTATCTTTTTTTCTTCGCAAATGTAAATAAACCCAATCTGTTTCTTAAACGAGAGACATATTCATACGGCACAGAATGCATTCTACCTCAATAGACGTCACTGATTGGTTGAAATTGCAGAAAATGAAGAAAAAAACAAGAAATATCTTACAAACTATAGAATTTTCTCAATAAAGCCAAGAGAAAAAGATGTTTTATAAACACATTCTACCAGTATACGAAGTTTAACATTTTTTAGTTACGTAGAAATTATGTTAAAAACTGCCGTTCAAACCGAAAAGATCCAAAAATACTAGTAATATTCTTTAGATGTAGTTTCACGTAAAAGAACGAAGCAATGTTGAATGATGTTGCTTCAAATTTTAACTATTTCCTTCAGTTTCATATTTATTTCGAAATTCATCTCCCACTTAGATTCGAGAAAACTGGTTTCTTAACACATCACCTAACAGTGAATAATATAATAATTTCGATAAGGATGCATGCGTTTTCGACGTTGGAAACTGTGAACCATGAAACCCAGTTAAGTAAATTATCAGATTATCACACACAGTTTTTGTTTGTTTGTTTTTTTTATACGAAAAGATCAGTTTTGACTCAATAACTTCATTTGTCGGGACTATATGAAGATCAATAAACATTATGCACAGTTATATTTATATATATGACCTTTGGATTGTGGCAACTTTACAGTACCAATGATAGCAATGAATATTGTTCTAGTAGTAAGGCTGAAAACCATCAGAATCGTTTGCACGCCGGAAAAGGTTTAGCGACATTTTGTCAATCTTTACGTTGTGATTTCAAATTCCACCGAAATTGACGTTACCCTTCATCTTTCCGTGTCCCATAAAATAAGTGCTAGTTGAGCTCTAGAGTAGATGTAATTGATTTACCTGCTTTCTGAGTCAGATATGGTTTTCTCAGATTCTTTGATTTCCCTTATTATTTTATTGGTAACACGTTTAACTTATTTATTTTCTGTTTTCATCTTTCGAAATCATATTCTAATCGAACCGTTAGCTGTAAATCATGCAGTTTTATTTATTGTGCTTTCTTCGCCTTGATTTGTATTTCCTTAAATTTACATTCCATTTGTTGTTGGCATTGTGACCGTGTTTAAAAAGGTGTATCTTCTTTCGAAATGACTCCTAATGGGTAGCACGTGAAAAAGGTTTTATATGGACGGTGAGAGAAGACTTATTGCTATGATTCAAGAGTAAAATTATCCCGCCATCCAGTTTAATAACATCATATGACAATTAACCCTTTATAGTAGACTTACAACTGTTGCTAGTATATGGGATCGTTAATATTATGGGAATAAGTTATGGGTATTGCCACCTCTTATCTGTCTATTGACAGAAAGGGGTAGACTAATAAATGAGAAAGTCTAGAATTTTCAATTAGTGAGTTGAGTGTTATGGCAGTTTTTGGTCATTTTGCTTGTTTTATCAATGTACTTCAGATGATCGACATTCGTCTATCTAATTCTCCTCGACAATAACTTTGTCTCAGGTAGATATCATTATTACTAGCATTATTAATAATATTGCTAACAATATTTGCAATAAGGAATCACAAGTGGATGTAAGCATGGCAAAAGTAAGCTCTTTGATTCCAAGTGCTTCTATAAGTATCAAAATTCTTTAAGGAATGACTATCGTGATATCATATATAAGTTGTTCATATTTTCCTCACTTCTTCAAATTATACGTATTTTTATTCTCGAGGCTATTTTACTAACTTTCAAGGATATCGATCTTCTTATGGTACTTTTAGTCAATAATATTTAATAACTTGCCGACTAAGATATATGCATATATGTATATAATTTTGTGAGTATGGGGATAAACTTTCATGTGTCATTACGTGTGTGTTTGTGCATACAGATATATACGCTGTCATATTCTGTTATATAATCAGCTGCAGATGAATGCGTAGTTTTAGCTATTTATAGTCGCCGACACATGGCTGTTCAAATTTTATGATGTGCTAAATATATACATAGGCACACGCAGCTTTGCCTTCATATTTAAAAAGACATAAGTCTCGGTAATTTTCTGTTTTGTTAGGCCTATCTGTATCTTCAGAGTCTTTCGTTTATAAATAAATGCTAGGTATTCATGACTTGCTTTAAGAAAAAAAGCTACATTGATTTAATATCTATTAGTTGATTAGCGAACAAGTTTATTTGATGTCTTGTACTATAAATGATAGGTTTTGTTTTTTTTTTCCCTCAGGAAAATAGCGAAAACTATTTCTTAATTATAGAGCTATTTTGCATTCAGGAAATAAAATTATAGGAACTCACCCAAATGCATAAACAATTTACAAGTAAATCGTGGCTATGCTTCCAAGGAATTTAGTTTTCATTATTGCTTCAAAACATTACAAGTATATCTGATATTTGATAATGTTTCTTGAACACCGATAGCTAAATATTTCTATGGGAAATGGTTTCGGTGTTTTATTAGGTAATTTAGTACGTTAAATAGTTTCACTACTTCATCGTCAACCTTATATAATTGGGTCTGATTTTCTCGAACAATTCATATTTTATATTTTCGTAATAGGTTGTTTTATATTTTAAACACAGAATGGTATATTCTTTTATCATCGTCATGTTACATGGTGAGATATTGCTTTATTCACAAGTAGGAGAATCTTATCAACTCATTAATAATTTTGCCTACGGTAGATTGAAACGAATAAATATACAATTTGTAAAGTCTTAAATATTTCTTACTCAAATTTCGTTGCAAAAATATTAAATCCGTCTTCCGTATTTATTCAGGAAAAACAAAGAAAATCTTTGTCGATGATGTGATATAGAATGCAAGATGGGCTATACATCTTGTAATCGGCAGCATTGTCAATTCTTTGAAGAAACCAACACATTTATAAAATGTTTGTGTATACAGAGAGATCGATTTGCAAGTTATTGTAATGACGCTGTCTTAGAGAATTCCTGAACGTGTTAGTAAATAAAATGTTTCTTGCGTGTATTACCGGGCATGAAATATGATCTTATATTAGATTTTTATTGTTTCATTTTATTATTTTAACTGTTTCAGTTACTTAAATGCAATCATACTGTAGCACCGCCTTAAATGGTTTAGATAAAGAAATCAACCCCAGGACTTATTCTTAGTTAGCCTACTTTTTATTTCAACGGTCTGTATTGCCGAACCGCTAAGTTACGGAGACATACACACATCAGCATCGGTTGTCAGGGATGGGATGGGTACAAACACAGACACGCACATAGAGAAATACATGCATACATACATAACACATACATGCATACATACATACACACATACATATATATATATATATATATATATATTACTCTTTACTCTTTTACTCTTTTAATTGTTTCAGTCATTTGACTGCGGCCATGCTTGAGCACCGCCTTTAATCGAGCAACTCGGCCCCAGGACTTATTCTTTTGTAAGCCTAGTACTTATTCTATCGGTCTCTTTTTGCCGAACCGCTAAGTAACGGGGACATAAACACACCAGCATCGGTTATCAAACAATGCTAGGAGGACAAACACAGACATACAAACACACACATATATATATACATACATATATACGACGGGCTTCTTTCAGTTTCCGTCTGCCAAATCCACACACAAGGCTTTGGTCGGCCCGAGGCTATAGTAGAAGACGCTTGCCCAAGGTTCCCTGCAGTGGGACTGAACCCGGAACCATGTGGTTGGTAAACAAGCTACTTACCACACAGCCACTCCTGCGCCTATATATATATATATATATATATATATTATATATATATATATATATATATAATAAATCTCAGACCGAGTTACAAACAGTAGCTGCAACACAACGTGAAGTATATTTAAATGGCTAATAAATATATATATATATATATGACAGTCTTCTTCCAGTTTCCGTCTACCAAATACACTTACAACGCTTTGGTCGGCCCGATGTTATAGTAGAAGACACTTGCTCAAGATACCATGCAGTGGGACTGAAGCAGGAACCGCGTACTCTTGAAGCAAGTTTCTTACCACACAGCTCCACCGCATACTTTGGTAATAAATTCAGAATTTCTTTCGGGAAGGGATTGCTCAGTAATACTTCACCGTTTTGTGAAGTAGTTTATTATGTATACATTGTTTTCTTTTTTCTCTCTATTACTTTTAGGAACCTACAGAATTTCATTTGAACCTGACGGTTTTTTTCTTTATAGACATGTCAAGTACACCAAATGCGTGTATTTATACCAGTAATGCAAATAATTGTGAAATAGTTGAAAATGTAATAGAACTTCTCCAACATTCGTTTTTTTAGCATATTATAGCTGCCGTTGTTGTAGTCCCATATATAAACACTTATTATAGATACGTGATTGATTATTTTCAAGCAATGACTATTCAATTATATTAATATATCTGGACCTATATTATCAAATATCGCCTTCATTTTGTATAACATTATTATTTGATTTAATGTCATTTTGAATGGATTTCTCGCACAGTAAACAACTGTAGGAACGCTTCATAGTTTACTCAAGAATTGTTGTTCTTCCTACTGTTGCAGAAAATACTATTTATATTACGTATCATAAAAGAATTAAAACCAATGAAATTCTATAATTTGTTTTTGATATCATTGGTGCAATTTTCTTTACTGAAGTTTAGATTCTTTTATTAGTAAATCTAGTGTATATTTTATCCTGATTGTGTGAAGTTTAGTCAAGGAAAATTTTTGCTTTTATCTATAATGATTTCCTACGTTCATATATTTGGTATTAATATTTGTGTAGGTGAAATTATATGAATGCAACTACAGAATACATTGTGACGAAATATAAAGCCTTTCGGCCTTATGCACATACCTAAGAAATCTTCCAACATACAAAGTAGAGAATGAGGACATTCTTGAGAAGCACACACACTACTATCATCTAGCATTTAAGAAGGTTCGGTACAAATATAGAATTGAGTACAACAATAAGAATAGCACCTATTCAAATTATTCCAATAATTATCGAAATAAAAACAATAGCGACCATATTACTGAACCCACATCAACTGGTAAGTTAGAAAACCCGACACACAATTACATTTTCTCAATAATAATCACCAGCAATAGATTAGCAACAGACACAATCCTACACAAATCCTACGACAACAATAAACATTATAATAATAGACTCTATAAATATGAGCACCATAGCAATAACCTCACTAATAGAACGAATAACACTAATTTTACCAACCCACAAACTACCAAATACACTGTTAATAATGTAATTAAACCCAAGTATACGGACAATAAATACCAAAAACAAATAACTATAGATAGAAATACGAACCCTAAACCTACGCACTTAAAATATCAAACTCATTCCACTACGTCTCATGCTTCTAATAATTCACATAACAGCTTGAATCATATTAATTACGTCAGGAATAATATAGAAAAAAACAGAAATCTATACCATATGTATGAATTGATGACCCACAAAATATAAACCACTACGATAATAAATTAAACAAAAATAGCATCATTTGGATCATAATAATTCCTTTTGCAAAACATCTAAAATCTAATTTAATTGAATCCATTAGAAACATTATTAACAAAAACTTAAAAATCTCTAAATATGCAAAAATATTTAATAACAAAATGATCAGATTTGGACTTTTAATATCTCCAAACGTATTTAGAATCATCTTTTCGTATAAAAATAGGAAACTAGACCAATTCTCTAATGAAAAATCTCTTTCTAATACACAAACCAACCCCAATAATTCCATATCTAATAACAATTATCAAAATAACCAAACCTCAATACATATAGACGTAACAATAGAGTACCAACTAATAATTCTAATTTTAACTGTGGAAACCTGAATACTTGTGAGATAGAAGGTAACTGTAAAACGACAGATGTAACATACCAAGTAACAAACATTACCCATGATCTCTCTAAATTTACTTACATGTGATGTACATAAAATTCTTTCAAATTAAGATTAAATAATATTTAATGGCCCTACAAAAGAAAATAGCACAGGTCTATCACAAAAGGTTTTGGCAACTGAATAGAATACCCGATTTCTTGGAAAGTACTTTTTCACCTCCATCTTATAAACATATGAACAAGTTCTGCAAATTATGTCAAGAAAGTTACAAAATAATAATAATTATTACTACTTCTAACTTGTTTCAAATTTATATTTACACAGATTAATATAATTAATAGATTATACATTATATTCTATACTTTACTTGTAAACATCATACATATACGTATGTCATATATAATATATAGTATTATTATATGGAAAAATGCGAGCATGAAAAGTCATATTCTTATGATTATTGTGTTGTTGTCTTTTCGATGTATGCATCTTTCGCACTGTAGAGAACGGTAACATGTAATTAATTTAATTATAATTGTATTAATTAAAACTTTTTTCCATGTTTCTTACATGTTAATATTACCGTTGGAAACGATCGTGTGAATGGATTAAAATTTTATAAATTTTTTAACAGCTTCTGTTCCCCATCTTTAATTGTTTGTCAGTTTCTGTAGGATACGTGTTCTATAAAACCTTATATGTGTGTGTTTGTATGAATGTACGTACCCACATGTGTATGTACAATTATATGCTAATCTTGGATCCATTGTAAGATTTTCTCTGTTATTGAGATACTGCATATCATTTGGAACATATTTCGTACAAATTAATTTCTATGATATTTTCTTCTATTGCACTTTTAACTTGTTGTATATGTTATTATATTGCATTGACCATTGTCAATCCAATAATTAATGACGGTAATTGATAGATCAGGAATAAAAACATATTAACATATTCATAATTGACGACATACTTTAGAGGTAAGAAAAAAGAAAGAAAAACACCAACTAAAGATTCGATCCTGAAACATTTGAATTTCTACATAAACTGCCATAACTTAAGTATGAATATTGATTATCTAAAAATGTAACATCCACTTATAGAAGGACATTTTGATATTTTGTTTCAATGAATGAGAAGAAAATAAGCGGAGATTTCAACGTATGAGTATCAACAAAACCATTTTGAAGACCAATCGAAAAATCATATAAATGAGAGACCCACAAACTTATAATAAGAACAAAACGTTGTATCCGTTTCTGTATATAACATTCTCGTAACATATCTTATTAAAAGTTATATTCAACAGACAGACACACACACGTACGCGCACACACACACACACACACACACACACACACACACACACACACACACACACACACACACATATGTATACGATTAGCGTCTTTCAGTTTCCTTCTACGAAATCCACTCACAACACTTTGGTCGGCCCGAAACTACAGTCGAAACAGCGGCCCAATCCGCTGTATATTGGGACTGAACCCCAAATCGTGTGGCTGGGGACAGGTTTCTTATTACACATCTAGCTGTTACCGAGACAAACAAAATCAAATTTTCCCTTACGGGCCCGTAGAGCGCCACCAACCAAAATCCATTTACCATTAAATATATAAAGAAGAAAGCAAATATTGTTACAGGATTGTATGCTGAAATTTGGAAGTCACTATATATATTTTCCTCGTAAAGTTGAATATGTAATGAACTTAAAAATATTGAGTTTCTCGTGGAACAGATGTTATTTATTAATAAGAATGACTTTCTCATTGAACTAATATTGCAGTTTTTTCTGTATCTGCTACAAACTGATATTCATGATATATAACTACAGATGATTGTTTAAACTATTTCACAATTATGGGTGCTGTTTCTAATCAATTTTCTCATGTACGCTCCACCAAAGTTACTAGAAAGATTTTACTATAATACACGTAATAATAGGCACATTGTTATGCAACTTCTCCAGCTGTCAACTATTGTGTTTGTATCATCGTTCTCCGTAAGCCAATTACCACCGTGCTTTCTTATATGATTCAAGTAACCTCAGAATGCGTAAGCTGTAGAGTGGATCTCTACTTACAAACTGTCTCAGAAATTGATATAGTTGATCTACCATTAAAATACGTGAATTTAAAAAGCAAGTACTCTTGTCAGATAACTAAACAACCTTTGGCCGTATATAATTATTATTTCTGTCACTCACAGATATTCTTTAGTAAGCATTGGACCTGTTTTGATGTGCTAGCTCTCTACAGAAGTTATGCTTACGACGTTAATTACTTCGCTAGCAATGCGGCTTTCAGACTGAATGGAAGAGTATATTTGTAATGCATAAAGGAGCCAAACAGAATTCAATGCAGACAGATATTCTTCGTACGTTGTTATGCATTTTTCTCTATTTCGCGATTTTGAACAGAAAGTCAAAGAGTGAAAGTTGTGCTGTAGGGAACTCTCTACGTCAAACATGGGATCTACATTTAAGCACACTCTAAAGCTACAGATTTCCAATTGTCTAACTCTGAAATGAGAAACAAATGAAATAAGATTCGTTTGAAAATCTTAAAAATTATACGCAATCTATAATTACAAAAAAATTATCTTTGTATTAGATGTGATTATGTTTATGTTCATTTTGTAGATTTGTGTTCTAGTAGCATTCTTAAAAGATGATTATTATATTTTACTGTATTTCATATCTTCTGTTATGTACACATGCACACACACACATAAACATACACACACAGACGCGCACACAGATTTCAATATCAGAGTGCGCGTGAACCCTGATATTGAACTCTTAGAATGAGTGGACAACATCCGTTTTCAAACTCTTTTCTTTATTCAGCATTACAGGATATAAATGGAGAGGATAAAACGAGGTCAGACAGACAGACAAGGAGGCAGAGATCGAATGAGGGTAATTCCAAACAATAATTAATGATGAAGTAAGATTAGGATGATTAACAAAAACGAAGCGGCCAACGAACCACATTCCCATGCAGAAAAGTTTTTTTTAGCTTTTAATTTACGGCTCATACACGTTCATCCACTCACAACACGCATACTACAGACTTCCATGTTTTTCGAAAAAACACCGAGCGACAGGCATTTATTCTCCAGCCTTATTTTTCTTCCAATGTAGAAAAAGGAAAAAAGGTTAACTAACACAAGGCTGAAGATAAAAATACCTGACACGATCCCTTTCATTCTCGTCTTCAATACTTCCATACTACCTCTTTTGCAATAGCTACTACCGAGAGGAAAAAAAAAGCTATTCTTCCCTATTCACAGAGGGCGGCGGAACGATCTAAATAATAGATTCGGTCGACAGTTGTACTCTTCTCAGATGTGACAGCAGGTGTTCGGCATAAGCCCAGAGTTCCGAAATCTTCAGACATGGTACAATTGCGTGCAGAACAGTTTCACTGTCCTTCCCGCATCTTGGACAAGTTGGCGGCGACGACGAACCACGCGTGAAGGGCTTATACTGAACAAGTAAAGCACCTCTGTAACACTGACATGCCAGGGACTTCTGGTAATTGTCCATCGCTCCTGGCCCGAATGTTCTTCGGTACAGGCTGGCGCGTTGACCTTCGTCGAAACCCAGCGTTTCTCTCAGGACGTCTTCAAACGTGAACTCTACTAACCCTCTATAGAAGAACGAGGTGGAACCCCTGCCACCAGCGTTTCCCGACCGGTAGAGAAGGACGAATTCCTTATGACCCTCTGTTTGCCTAGCCCCAACATCGGTCTACGCTTACTCCATGAGTCCAGTTCAGTAAAAGATATGAAACGTGGAAATAATAGTTTGAGAAACGGAGACCACAACTGTTCACCGTCCAGGTAAAGCCAGAGGCGTCTAAGCCGCAGTGTATGGTCTGTGCATCCCTAGCCCACCCTTCAGCGGTTTTTGGCAGCAAATAGAGCGCTTTACAAGGTACCCTGCTCCACAAAACAAGCGGAACAGCATGCGTTCCGACTTGTTCAGGCATGAATCGGGGCAAGGGTTAGGCGGTAGGTGATTACAGATGCAATAAACACACCTGCAACTTCCGCTCTCCCTTTCAGGAACAGCTTACGCGCGATCCAGGTGTGAGTTAGATAAGTAACACTTCTCGCTACCTCACTCCAGTTCTTCTCTATCTGGAGATCAGGACCTAACCAGATTCCAAGCATTTTCACCGGACCGTCTGTCCAACGTCCCACGACGTTGTCGGACGGCAGTGACTTGCCAGTCCAGGTGCCGTGTTGCAAGCTGACCGATTTATCTCAGTTAAGTTTTATTCCTGCCACCGCTTCGTAATCCCTTATGGCCTCACCTACCCACTCTAAGTGTTCGACTCGGAATACGATGATGGTGGTGTCATCCGTATACGCCGAAACTAACTTACCGCACTCTAATTCTCGCAGGGTGCTTCTCATAGCCCCTAACTTTTTCAGCAATGGCTCGAGGGCCAAAACGTCCAGAAGCGGAGAGAGAGGACACCTTGACGTCCCGATCGTTCAATTCAGAACGGTCCCGAAAAGAAACCGTTCACCTGGACTGTTGATTCGATGTCACTATATATAAAGCTGTGGTCCAACGTTTTTATAAGTCAATACCGTGTACTACTGTGTTATCAGTGCAGTTAAATCATGTGTTAAGATCATGTTTTCTATAGAACTTAAAACCAGCACCAATTCTAATATGTTTCGTAATCGAGACGTGAGATGAAAATAATCTGTAGAAATGAACTTAACGCGTGATTTAAGTGTACTGCTAGCACAATAGTACATTGTATTCACTTATAAAAATGTTTAATATACTATGTGGCATATTATGGGCTCTTAATAAAATACGAGTGACTACTTGTTATTAATTTTTACGTACCAGCTTCCAGGAACGTGTTTAATTTGTAAATTGGTGTGCCCAATAACGTTACATCACTAGATGTAGTGGTTACTTAAGCAATGAATTCGTAGATTGGTGCATATGAAGATGCAATAAAGCTCCTGTGTCCTATAAGCGCATTATTTAATTTTCATCGTTGATCTTATTGCTTGCTTACATCTGACGTCTCAGATACGAAACGTGGTAACAAAAGCTGTGTTGGCTAAATTTTCTATAAAAAATGTGTAAAGATGATATTAACAGGTGATTTGAATGCATGTACATACTATGTACAATAAGACCATTATGACACACGATTGTCCAGAACGTAAATCATTACAAACATCACTGATGTGGAGGACATTTTGTTGTCATAGAAATAATCAATTCTGTCGCAACTTTTAAAATGCACAAATTAGCCTGCGATTTCGATATGAATTTGTAGACTTTTATATAGGTTAAATGAATGAAGTACTTTCATGAAAATTAAAGCTGATCTCACTTATTCGCGTACAGAAGATTTATTCCTATTTTTTTTTTTTTACCAAATATCAAAGACGTCATAGAAAGTTAAGGTGTCAAATATAGTTATCAAAATTCTACGAAAAGGACGAAAGAAATAGAAAACAAAATACGGTAGTAATTAGGAAAATGGCAGTTATATAAATAGAGAAATATAGTAAAGAAAATTAGAATTTCAGAATACGAAACTGAATTGCAATTACATTCTGGTAACCAACTTCAGAATATATATCTCATTAGACATTGCGTCGATTCGATTTACTCTCGTACATTTTTTTCTACCATTCAATGTTTAGTGTGGATAAAATAACTTGATGCATAGTTTAATGAATCATGTTTAAGATTATGAAATTCAGACGTTGGAGAATCGTATTTACCGATAACCTGCTTGCCACTGTCAATATTTCAAATTATTAATCAGAAGGAAATATGGAAAACTGAAATAAAACTATCAGTATAATTAATTTTAACCAATAATAGTAACTGTATCAGCAGCAACTGTATTGCTAACGGGTTTCGTAAATAAAGGTGTATGTTTAGCACCATTTTAAACTAGTACGTGATATTTCTTAGTACATGTTACTTATCGTGTAAAATCTGCAATAAACTCCTGAAAGTAAATATATATTTGTCATGTACTACTTCTCAAATCAATAGATAATTTAATATATGTTGTGACATGAGGAATAGTAAATAAATGAATAATATCAATCAAAATAATAAGTTTTAGAATTCCATTCCTTTCATAAGTCAAATGTTGTAAATGGGAGAGAGGGGATGCAATAGCTAGATTAATATGAAGTGTATTAAAAAAAACAATTCTATAAGATGCATACTTTTACGCAGTATTTCACGCACAGTTTTAGACAACTGAACGTAATTGGTTCTGGCAATATAATTATATTCATTACCGTATTGTGAAAGGACAATTGCAAACTTACAAGATAAAATTAAAGTAAGATGTATACTTTTATTTTGCCCCAGGTTTGTAATTAAATAGAACCGACGCAGGTTGTCTGGTTAGAGAGGTACAATTCAAACGATTGATGGCTCTAGATTGGTCACACAGATTTTGTTCATTTATTCATCATCATCATTATCCTCCTCCTCATCATCATCATGATTGTTATTGTTATTATTATTATTATCATTATTATTATTATTAATTATTATTATTATTATTATTATAATTATTATTATTATTATTTTTATTATTATTATTATTATTATTATTATTATTATTATTATTATTAATTATTATTCAGTAATCTCTATTTTTATCACGTTCTTTCCCCGGTCTACCGAGCGCATATTTGTGTGCCTCGTGTATGTGATGTGGTTTGTTGTGATTCACATATTTTTAGTGTATTGAAAATATTTTACGTTTGATATGTGCGGTGCCTAGTAGCACTATGTTTTGTAATTATTATTATTATTATTATTATTATTATTATTATTATTATTATTATTATTATCATCATCATCATCATCATCATCATCATCATCATCATCATCATCATCATCATCATATTATTATTATTATTATTATTATTATTATTATTATTATTTTATTATTATTATTATTATTATTAATATTATTATATGTTTGACTTTTGCTTTATGTCTGTACAAGTTGGCTCCAAGTTTCACGCAGAGACCTCAAGAGACAACAGGCTGGAAGTTCACGTTGTTGTTATGCCTAGTGTGTCATATATTTGGGGTTTTTTTGGTGTTGTACTAGTGAATGCCTAATAAATAAATTTTTTTTTAAAGTTTGTTTTAAACCTTGGGATTACCTAGAGAGTATTTTGCGTAGGATATGAGCAGTTCCCATGAGCACTATCTTTTGAATTTCTGCCTTTTTGGGGTTTCCTGGTATCTGAGTTAGGTAGCAATTAGCCCCTTTCGCTATCATTCCCAGGGCACCTATGACAACAAGTATTGTTTTAGTCTTCAGGTTCCACATTTTGCTGATTTCTATTTCAAGATTATGACCACATATTTGCTCAGTTTTTGGGAGTTCTTGACAGATACGTTTATATCGATTGGGACAGTCATATCAATGAGGAGGCATGTTCTTTGTCTGAAGTCTTTCAATATGATGTCTGACCTATTTGCATCTATCTTTCTGTCTGTGTGAATGGTGAAGTTCCAGAGGAGTGAGATGTGGTCATTTTCAAGCACTGGAGGTGGATTGTGTTCCCACCATTTCTTTTTCATGGGGCAAATCCAGGTTTTTGCAAATTACCCAGTGAATATATTGCGCAGCTCTATCATGCCTGCTGAGGTACTCTGTAGGCGCTAGGAGACTGCATTTGGAGACAACATGGTCAATGGTTTCATTTTGTTGTCGGCATACACGACATGTTGTGCTACTGCCGTTCTTTAATGTGTTGGCCTGGTAGTTTCTTGTTGGTAGGCATTGATCTTGAGCTGCTATGATAAACCCCTCTGTTTCAGATTTTAAGCCAGAGGCCATTAGCCATTATTGGGTCAGGGCTTTGTCAAAATCTGCATTATTCGCTCTCTTTGGGTATTTGCCATAGAGAGGATTTTCTTGCCATTTATCATTCAGAATATCTAAAGGCGCAGTTTTGGCGCGAGTTTTCATGCGCCTAGCTTTTTCTGTGCTTGTTTCTTGTATGTCTACTTCCGAAATTTGTTGTATTCGGAATTCACATAGATATTCCTTTGTCTGTTTTGTTACTGAGTATGATGCTTTCTTGTTTTCATGTTTTGAGACAAGTTTTAACATCCAAACATCCAGTCCTCAGACTTTATCGGGTAGGTTTCTAGGCCAATTGTAGCATTCTTCATTGTTATTGCCAGTTGTAAAAGACCACGGCATCCCTCTTTTCTTGGCAGATAAAGTCGTTCTGTATCTGCCTTAGGGTGGTGCATTCTATGCATTGTCAACAGTGTTCTTACTTTTCTGTCGAGCTGACAAATTTCAGTAATTGTCCAGTTAACGATATTGAAACTGTAAGTCACGACTGGTATGGCTAATGCATTGATCGCTTCGATCCTCTTTCTTGCATTCAACTCTGTCTTGAGTATTGCTCTCACTCTTCGATAACATTCTCTCCTGATCCTTTCCTTCACCTCTAAATGCCTTATTCCGTTCCATTCAATTACCCCGAGGTACTTGTAGCTCTCCGCTGGGTCTAGTTCTTTTATGACATTCTGCTGGTCAAGGTTAACGTTAGATGTTTTTGTCATTTTTCCTTTCATAAAGGTAGCTTTTGCACATTTATCGAGGCCGAATTGCATTGTGATGTCGTCACTGAATTGTTTGACTATCGCCAGTAAGCTCTTGAGTTGCTGGTCATTTTTTGCAAAAAGCTTTAAATCATCCATGTAAATGAGATGATTTATATTTTTATCAAATAATTTATACCCGTACTACGCGTCATTGAGCAGTTTTGAGAGAGGTATTAAGGCTAAACAAAAGAGGAGTGGTGACAGTGAGTCACCCTGGAAAATGCCACATGAAATGTTTACATCACCAGCATTTAGGGATTCATTGTCACTGTTCAGAGTTAGTGTGTTTCTCCAGGATCTCATACTTACAGTCAAAAAGTTTCGCTGAGTTGGTGCTATCTTATACATTTCCAGGCATTTCCTAATCCAGCTATGTGGTAGGCTATCAAAAGCCTTTTTATAGTCTATCCAGGCTATTGATAAGTTTTTGTGTCGTTTGTGACAATCTTCAAAGATCATCTTATTGATGAGTAGTTGATCTTTACAGCCGTAGGATCCACATTTACATCCTTTCTGTTCCTTAGGGAATATGCTTATGTCTGTTAAAAAACTATAAGTATATTCCGTCAAGACAGATGTTAGCGTTTTATAATAGTTGTTAAGCAGGTTATGGGTCTATATTTTTTTTGGTTCATTTGTTTCTTCACTTTTTGGAAGCAGGAATGTTAACCCATTAACTAGCCAAGGAGGCATCCTACTAGGGTGTTGCAAAACATCATTATACAGTTCTATTAGCAGTTCATGGCTCTCTGGGAAGGCATTCAGCCAGAAGTTAGGAATTTTATCCTTTCCTGGAGACTTCCATTTGCTTGACCTCCTGAGAGCAGATCTTATATCTTCTACCTTGACACCCTCCCACTTTTGATATTCTAAGGAGTCCAGTTCTGTAGATATTCTGTCAATCAAGGGGGCCTTTTCGTTGTGTGTTTTTTCTTCTGCCCAAATTTTATTCCAAAATCCCTGCACTTCTTCTTTTGATAGTACAGACCTTACAGTAAACGCTGTTTTTCCCATCTTCATGTAAGAATTCTTGGGGTTATTTTTGAACATGTTGTTGTCCTTGAATAATCTAACACGCTTTTCATACCTCGCTTTTAGGGTAGCTTTGGCAGACCTTTTGTTTGATGGTTTCTATGGTGGCATCAATATCAAGTATAATTTTCATATTGTAATTTTTCAGTAATTTTTGGGTTTTTGTAGGTTTGGTAGTCTTGTGAAACTTAAGGTTTTTCAAATATTCAATGTCAGATATAAATAGTTTAATTTGTTGTTGCAAACGCTCTTGCCAAGAAGGCCTTTTGTGGGAATGTTGCCGTTTTCTAATCTTTACACCACATAGGATCGTTGAGATTTTCGCGGATGCATATTATAGGTTGTTGAGATTTGTGATATCAACATCATTAGCTGCAATTATATCCTTAAGTGCAAGCCGGATTTTACCAATTATTTTCATGTTTTGGCTAGAGTTGCGGATTTTAGGGAATGTATCACGTTCATCCATGCTGGTTTCTTTAATTTTCTGCCATTCAATCATGATTTGATTTTTTAGCTCATGTAGTTCTGTTGGGTCAATATTTCTGTGAATTTCTTTATCTATTTGATGTTCATCTGTCTTAGTGTTTATGATTGGTTCAGGGAGTATTTCACTTTGCCTATCACTTATATTAACTCTTTCAATTCTTACTTCGTTTTTATCAGCCCTGGACTGGTCTATAATTATTTCCTCTGTATTATCTTCTCTAGCTGCAGCTTCGTTCATTTTATCCGATATTGCTTGTCTAACTTGATCAGGGTGTTTCTGTCTCCAGTTTAAGTAGGTTTGTATAGTATTAGATTTATCTGTGGGGAAATATATGGCATGGTAGAAGGCTGCAAGAACTTCTTTATTATCTTCCCTAGACCATTTTTCCTTCTTCTTCTTTTGATTATTTGGTGACGAGCATGGATGGCAATCTGTTGGAATATTCCGGTTGTGGGTTACGTCCAGCTTCTGTGTGTTGGGAAGATTTGATCCAGTAGCTGATTTTTCAATCAGAATTTGATTAAATTTTCGGGTACGTGGTCTTTTGTAATCTGCGCGACGACCAATGCGGTTTGTAGTTTGATTTGTTGACATTGAAACATGACGAGCTTCCACTCTTACATTAGGAGATGGATCTGTCAGTTTAGGGTTCTCTACACGTAAGCATTGCTCGTAGCGCAGATTCTTAAGGCTAGCAGATCTGTATTTTTTTGTTGATAGTTTTATCTCCGAACATTTTTCCCTTCTCTTCCCTTTTTCCTCTCTCTTTCTTTCCTTCTCCTTCTTCCCCATTTTCCTTCCTTCTTTTCCCTTCCTCTTTTAAACCTATAAAAGGCTCATTCTGCCTGTATTAGTTCGAAATAATGAGAATAAAGTACGGAGAATAAGAAAGAAAAAAAGGGATCTGTCAGTTATTATTGTTATTACCATCACCATCATTATCATCATCACCATCACCATCATCATCATCATCATGAATGATACTGTTTTATGTGTAGTCACAGCAGTATCTTATTATTGTTATTTTTGTTCCTATCATTTTCACCATCACCACCACTACTGCCATTTTGTGGGGGTGGTTAAAGAGGTCATGTTCTATGGATCTATAAATCGATTCAGCAGATGGTGGAGAGATAGCCCAATAGACAAATGACATTAATGGTCAGTAAAGGTCAAACCTGTTTACATTTATTTTTTTCCCTTCTCCTTTCTTCCTTTCCACATACATATGTATATGTATATGTATACTCACACACACAATTTTATCTGATGTTCACGTCGATGATTTTTTTAATTTTCTGAATTCAATGTTATGTATATATTTTTTTAAATTTCTGAATTCAGTTGTATGTATATATTAGCAGGTGCTTACTTCCATAATTTTTTATTGTGCATTTAAATGTGTTGTTACAATAAAAGGCAATTTAAAAGGCAATTTTACACATTCTTATAGTCATATTATTATTATTATTATTATTATTATTATTATTATTATTACTATTACTACTATTATTATTGTTGTTGTTGTTGTTATTGTTGTTGTTGTTGTTGCTATTATTATTATCATTATTATTATTATTATATTATTATTATTATTATTATTATTATTATTATTATTATTATTATTATTGCTTTTGCACAGCTTCTAGGAGATGTACTACAGCTGTTCAGTGTCAGTGAACTAACGTAACACCTCTTATTTTTCGAGCACCTTCCGGAGTACTCCAGTGATTCCGAGCAGTGCTATTTTCTGCAGGTGCTCCACCCTTATGCAGCCCCTATTTGTTTTATGTACTTCTCAAGAATGTTGCTCACTGTTACCAGGGTTCCGACAATTATTGGTAATATTATCACCTTTTTCATCGACCACAGCAGCTTAACGTCCCAAGCTAACCAGTCATATCTCTCGACTTTTCGTTCTTCGTTATTGCATACCTGTTTGTCAGCTGGGCATCCTACATCTATGATCCAGCATACTTTACCTTCTTTCTCAAATAAGACTACGTCCGGCTTCCTATTCCCTATCTCATGGTCGTATTGAATCATTAAATCGCATAGTATCTTTGCATTATCATTTTGGATGGTGCCTTCGGGTTTATGATTGTACTAATATTTTGCTCCGTCAAGTCCATACATGTTGTAAAGTGTCCAATGGACAAGCCTGGCTATATTATCGTCGCGTCTCTGATATTGCTTCTGGGCAAGTAGCGTATATTGACTGGTGATATGCGATATGTTCAGAAATTCTCCACTTTTCACTTTTTGATGTGTTGTCTATTGTGTATTTTATGTAGCTTGTTCTTAGTGCTTGCTCTTGGACAGCACAGATGAGAGTCTCCGTTTTAGGTTTTAAATCACTTTTAACCATCCACAGCCATCTTTATCTCTATCTGTCTTTTCTTTAACATCCCTATGAAATTGTCTTTTCTTTGCCCAACTATTTTCAGTTTCATTCGTTTTCAACTCTTTGTACAGTGCTTTAACTTTGCAACCTTTCATCCTACAGAAGCCTCACATTCTTACTTCTAAAAATAGCGGCATTTTTTATATACCATGCTATGTCGTATTCTTCTACTCTAAAGCTGTGTTCGCTTCCAATAAGTCCTATTCCCCCTCTTCTTGGTACATACAGTCTGCCTGTATTACATTTTGGGTAGAGTGTCCCATATCTCGTTAGCAACTTCCTTGTCTTTCTGTCTTAGCTGTTTAGCTCGTCTACTGTCCATGGGATTACCCCTACACCATATCTAAAGATTGGAACCGCCCAGGTGTTCATAGCTTCAATTTAAATTCTGTCCGTTTATTTCGACTTAAGTATCAGTCTCAGTCTGCGCAAGTACTCTACCTTAAATTTTTCTGTCATTTCTTTCTCCATCAATTTATCCATTTCCAAAATGCCCAAGTACTCATAGCCCATCTCTTCTATATGCTTCATAACCTCCCTCGACGGTATCGTTAGCCCGTCGATACATAGCAACAATAGTAGGGGTTGGGGTAGTGGTAGTTGGGCCTCAGATTCGTGTACTATCAGAATAGTAGTAGTTGTAGTATTAGTAGCTACAGCATATTATATATTTTAGTTTTAGAACCGTTGATGCGAAGGATAGAGAATTTGAGGGGTAACCTACTGGAACTAGCTATTGGAGACCTATGTCTGCATACACGGTCGACATCACTCACGCCGTCGGACTCTTCAGGCATAGGAAAGCCGACACTATACTGAAAGAATATCAGGAATGCACATGTGCACTCATAAACCAGGGTAAGTAAGTAAGTCTGAACTAGGCACTTGGAGGGACAAGTTGACTAACAGCAACTTTTGTCGCTGGAGGGAGGCCTCAGTGAAAAAGCTCGGAGTCTGGTTCGGACCAGATCTCCAAGTAGATAGAAAGTGGGAAAATGTCATGGCTAGGATGGCTAATTTCAGACAGAAATGAGTAGAAAGGACGCTGTCGTTGAAAGACCGGGCGGAGGTGGCGAATGCATATATCGTCTATGTAGTGTACTACCGCCTACCTGTCGAACCCTTGGCCTGTGAAAACTCGAACCATATTGGAGCGCTGAATTTTCCGATCCTTATGGAAGGATCAAGTTCCGTTGGTCAGAAAATCCTTTTGCTGTCAACATCCGCACTGTGGAGGTCTTGTGATGCCATCCTTAATGATGAGACGCCACGCTTTGAAGCTGTCACACATACAGATATATATATATAAATCATTCCAACTATGTGGACGACGACGATGATGAAAATGTGGGTAAACTGGCGTGGGCATCTTTCGTGCGACACGACTTTCCACGGTTCCTCTCTCAGATAGAGCTGTAGACATTGGTCAAACATAGGCCAAGGCTGGACGTTTGGCATCTACAATTCTGCCAGACGCTCAATGCAGTGTACTAGCTACCGTTAGCGGGAAAACAACCGAATATTTCTGTAGGGGGCCAGTTGCGTGTATGAGTGATGATGACCTAGGATGGAATCCACGCATCAACGAGAACAGTTCGAGCAGTCTGAAGAACATGGACATTTTCCAAAAGTATTTGGCTTGGCAGTGCTACAGAGAGGCTTTACCCGTCTGAGACAAGCAATTCAGGCATGGAAGTGCCAAAAGTCTAACTTGCCGACAGGCTTGCAGGGTGACGAAACCGTCCTACATACAATAATTCAGTGTCCGTTCATTAGAGAGTTTTGGGATTGTGCGGCACAGCAGTTGTCGCGTGAAATACGAATTCAGCTGTCTACTGAGTGTATGTTGATGATGAACGTAATTCCTTCCCACAGCAGAGAAGGAAGGCAGGTCTTTGTCTGCAAAGAGGCTGTGTGGTGGATTTGAAGACAGGCACATCCCTATCTGGTTAATCCCTTATCAACTTATTTAAGTGTAATTTGAAGAGAAAGGTGAGAATAGAGAGGTAGGTGCTGCCTTCATTTGTGTTTTTCAAAATGCGGTCAACATTGGCAAGAGCGAATTGATCTACACTGAATAAGTGTTTTGTCAACATCCACGTCATTACATAACGTTGGATATTTACCATTGAGAGGTTTTTCTCTTGACATTTATCAGTAAGAGTATCTAAGGTAGCAGTTTTAGCATGGGTTCTTATACGCTTAGCTTTTTCTCTCCTTGATTCTCTCCTTTTTTCTCTCCTAGTATGTGTAATTCTTGGATTTCTTTTGTATTTGGAACTCAAATATTCTTTTGCCTGTTTTGTTTCTGAGAATGATGTTTTCTTGTTTTTGTTCTTTAAGACAAGTTTTAACATCCAGTCATCAGAGTTTTTCAGGTAGGTGTTTAGGGCATTTGTGGAAATCTTCATTGTTAATTCCAGTTGTAAAAGCCCACGGTCATCCCCTTTTCTTAGCAGGTAAATTCGTTCTGTATCTGACTTTGAGTAGTGCATCCTATGCGCTGTCAACAATTTTCGTATTTTTCTGTTAAGATTACATATTTCAATAATTGACCAGTAAATAATATTGGAAGTATAAGTCACAACCGGTATGGCTAAAGTATTGACAGCTTCGATCTCATTTCTTGCATTCAGCTCTGTCTTGAGTATTGTTCTTACCCTGCGATAACATTCTTTTCTGATCCTTTCCCTGATCATTGAATGTGTGATTCCATCACCTTCAAATACCCTAGGTATTTGTAGCTCTTCACTGATTCTAACTCCTTTATGACATTCTGTTAGGATAAACGTTGGATGTTTCTATCATTTTTCCTCAGAGAAAGGTAGCTTTTGCCCATTTTTCGAAAACTGATTGCATTCTGATGTCATCAATAAAATGTTTAACAATCTCTAGTAAGCCGTGTAGTTGTTGGACATATTTTGCAAGGAGCTTTATATCATCCATGCAAAAGAGATGATCTATATTTTTGTCAAATACTTTATAGTTGTATCATATTTCGTCGAGCAGTTTAGAGAAAGGTATAAAAAAGACAACAGAACAGTGGTGATAAAGAGTCACACTGGAAAATGCCACATGAAGTTCTTAGATCTCCGGCATTAAGAGATTCGTTGCCAATGTTCAAAGTCAGTGTGGTTCACCATGATCTCATACTTATAGATAAAATGTTTCGTAGAGAAGGTGCTATTTTATAAATTTCCTGACATGTTTTTTTAGCCCAGATATGTGGTAAACTATCAAAAGGTTTTTGTATAATCTATCCAGGCTATCGCCAAGTTCTTGCGTTGTTTGTGACGATCTTCGAAGATCATCTTATTGATGACTAAGACCCACGATTACATCCTTTTTGGTCATTAGGGATCACTTTCTATAAAAAAATCTATAGGTAATTCAATCAAGACAGATGTTAGTATTGCATACATTGTTCTTATGCAGCTTTTGGGTTTACAGATTTTTGGTTCATTTTCTTCTATTTTTGGAAGGCGATATGTAGCACCATTAACTAGCGAATAAGGAAACGTTCTAGGTTGTTGCAAAATATTGTTGCAAAAGTTTGCTATCAGTTCATGAATGTGAAAAGACATTCAACAAGAAGGTAGGAATTTTACCCTTGCCCGGAGACTTCCATTTGCTTGATTTTCTGAGAAGAGACCTTACATCCGCTACCTTTATACGCCCCCACTTTTGGTCTTCTGAGGAGTCTAAGTCAGTAGATATTCTATTAATCCAGGGGCCTTTTTATTGTGTTTTCTTCTACCCAAATTTTATTACAAAAATCATGTATTACTTTTGATGAGACAGATTTTACTGGTATTGGATTTTGGTATTTACTGTAACTGGTACTGGTATTTTTCATAATAATAATAATAATAATAATAATAATAATAATAATAATAATAATAATATTATTATTATTATTATTATTATTATTATTATTATTATTATTATTTTTATTCAGTAGTTTTATTTTTATAGCGTGCTTTCACTTCACTACCGAGCGCAGCTCTGTGTGCCTTGGGTATGTACTGTGATTTGTTGTGATGCTCTGATGGTTATTGTATGGAAAGTGTTCTGCGTAGGATGTGTGCAGTGCCTAGTAGTGCAATTTTCTGTATGTTATATGTGTTTGTAAGTCCTGGTGTTTTTGTTATGTATTTGTCTGAATATTTTTTTATCATGCCTAATGCACCTACTATGATAGGAATTGTTTCTGTTTTCAGGTTCCACATTCTAGTTACCTCTATTTCCAGGTCTTTGTATTTTGAGACATTCTCCATTTCTTTTAGAGACACGTTGTCATCTGCCGGTATTGATACATCAATTAGAAAGCATTTTTTTTCTTCATGATCTCTGACAACTATATCTGGTCTGTTGGCCTTAATTTCTCTATCTGTGTGTATCGGCATATCCCAGAGTATGGTTGCTTTCTCGTTTTCTGTGACCTTTTCTGGTGTGTGCCTATACCATCTTTTTTCTCTTGTTATTCCATAATGTTGACATAGCTTCCAATGTATGTAGGTTCCAACTCTGTCATGTCTGTGAATATATTCCTTCTTAGCCAGGACTGGGCAGCTAGAGATAATATGATTTATTGTTTCTTGTCCATCTCCACATATTCTGCAGTTACTTGTAATATTTCTCTTCATTACATGTTTTTGGTCATTTCTGGTGGGGAGGCTTTGGTCTTGTGCTGCGATTAAAAATCCCTCTGTTTCTGCTTTGAGTCCTGAGCTTCTCAACCATTGCTGGGATTTTTCTTTGTCTATTTCTTCTGCGTTTAGTTTAGTGCAGTATTTACCATGAAGGGGCTTTTCTTGCCATCGTTTTATCATGGCTCGTTGCTGTTCTATTATTAGTTCGGATTTCATTTGTTTTATAGCTTTTGTTGTTTCTTCACCATCTTCTTCTTCTTCTTTGTGTTTATTAGGTGGTATGATTTCTTGTTTGTATTTGTCAGCTTCCTTAAATACTGAGAACAGTTTTTTGTTTTGCTCGTGTTTTGCTGCTATCTGGATCAGTTTTCCTTCCTTCTGAAGTAGATATTTTTGCAGTCCTATGGTGGTTATTTTATAGTAGTTTTCAAGCTGTATAAGGCCTCTACCACCTTCTATACGTTGTATATATAGTCTTTCTATATCAGATTTTGGGTGATGCATCCTAGATCCTGTCAGTATTTTTCTTGTTTTATTATTATTATTATTATTATTATTATTATTATTATTATTATTATTATTATTATTATTATTATTATTACTTTTTTTTTCTTCTTTCAAATTTGCTTCCATTTCTTGCCGAGTGTCTTCTCGACACATAGGGCAAAGAAACTCATAGTATACATTGGTAGGCCATTAAGCGAAACTCAGTAGTTCGTTCATTTTCTTTTTTTTTTTAAGTTAAATTAAAATACATGAGCAGCAACAGTTCTCACATCGACAATGCTCTTCTCAATACGTGTGATGTACTAGTTAAGATAATATTTTGCTCTTCTTGCAGGGATGGTAAGCCAGGGATCATTCTCATATAATTTTTGGTTCCCTTCTTGATCATTCCTAGTGCTCCTACGATCACTGGTATTGTAACCGCCTTGAGATGCCACATTTTCTCAATTTCAATGAGTAGGTCTTTATATTTTCTGAGCTTGTCAAACTCTTTCGCTGAGATATTATGATCACAGGGGATGCTCATGTCGATCAATAAGCAAACTGTATTGTTTTGGTCTTTCACAACAATATCTGGTTTATTGGCCTTGATGGTTCGGTCGGTATGTACTGGAAAGTCCCACAGAATGGTTACATTTTCTCCTTAAGTTACAGCCTCAGGGTGGTGATTATACCACTTGTCGGCAGTTTTGATATTGTAATGCCGACTTATTAGCCAGTGGAGATATTGGCCAACTCTGTCATGTCTTAATTTATACTCCACTGGTGCTAAGACTTTACATCCAGAGATTAGGTGGTCCACCTAATTATTATTATTATTATTGTTATTATTATTATTGTTATTATTATTATTATTATTATTATTATTATTATATTATTATTATTATTATTATTATTATTATTGTTGTTGTTGTTGTTGTTGTTGTTGTTGTTGCTTGTTATTATTATTCTCATTATTTTTATTATTACTTCATTTTTGCGTCTGGTTTGCAAGATTCTTTATTTAAACACTTTTGTTGAAGCAACGTTTGTTGTGTCATACAGTCTTAATGAATTATTTTCTAACACACTCACCGGTTCGATTTCCACTCATTTAGTATTAATATATTTTTCTTCGAAAATTACCGTTGCTTTTACAACCTTATCAATGTTAGCTTAGTTCGTTATTATTATTATTATTATTATTATCATTGTTGTTGTTGTTGTTGTTGATCTTGCTGTTAGTGGTATTCGTAGTAACAGTTGTATGATGAGGCTTGCGCTGGTGGACATGGTATCATTATTATTATTATTATTATTATTATTATTATTATTATTATTATTATTATTATTATCATTACTATTATTAGCAGCAGCAGCAATAGTAGTTGTAGCAGCAGCAGCAGGAACGTCATCATCAGGATTCTTTAGCGCCCTCTGATACCCCTGATGATATATCCAATGTTAAAAATAACATTTCTGTTTTTCATTTAATTATGTTGTTTCATATGCGTGGATTCTATTTATTTGTTTATTTACTCCATGTTTTATTCGCCATCAGTAATCATTCATCAATCATTAAACAGCACCATCATCAATAAGTCATGATCACCGATGTTAATTGGTACTGAAGAAGCAAAGACACGCATGCAATCTTAAATGTAATCATATAATTATAATTAAGATTAATTAAAAATAATATTTTTTATCAATAGCAAACTGCTTGTCGCGATCATAATTAATGTAATAAGTGAAAAAAATTTAATTAATTAAAACAGCACTCTAAGTGGCAAAGCACTTCGCTCGGTGATTCAATTTGGCGTGCCTATTTTCAGATGAAGTTTCATTTCCCGGTTTGATGCAGCGTACTTGGTCTCCTCCACTCTTTTGTTGATTAGAAACAAGTCAAATGTTGGTAATACTATCACTACCAATATAATTCTAATTGAAATGTATTGCTCACTTGCGTGTTTTAAAAGTTTTATAGGAAAAATCTTGTTTCATTATTTGTAATGTTTTGAAATTTCAGGGCAAAGCCGGTTGCAGAATTTATGTTTTAAAATTTCAAGACACAGTATTGTCCAGAATTTGTAATGCTGAAAATATTCAAAGGTAGAAACCACGGCAGGAATAATACCAACATTTTCTCTGAAAATGGAAGCTTTGTTGCTCTCAGTAGACAATGTTGATCTCCAACTTAGCGTGGTAAAAGTGTAAGAACGTAGAATAAGGTGTCATTTATCTTTATATCCACGGGTAAAGCAAATGTAAGTTTGTTGGGCATCTTGCTGATTTCACGTGTCCTTTGCTCCATCTCACTTTAGTGAATAACACTCTTGTGTAATACATTACTGCAGTAACAGCCACCATGCTCAAGTAAATGAAAATTAAACATATGAGTTTAATCATAGAAATATCTAGCAAAGACCTTATATAAGTTAAATCATAACAGTTATTCTTGATTCACGACAGGATATTAAACGCATTTTTTATAATTAGATGCTGTTGGATTAGTTAAAGTATGAGTGTGATACGATCAGTAAATTATTTCCATTCAGATGGATTTCCCAATATAGCAATTTCAGATGTCTGAGCTCAAATGCATAAACATTTTCTACTACCTAGAGTCTGTGATATGGTGAACTCAGACAGAATTCTAAATATATTTGTGTATATATATATATATTTTCAATGATATTTAGCAGAAGATACAAAGTGATGCAAGGGCCTAAAGTTTCGCGCATTAGCACGTATTATTGGTAAGTGCTAATGAGCGAAAGAATTTTCGGATTATGAGGTACTTAGTTGCTTCTGATAAATACACAGGCAGACACAGACACGCACATATGCGAATCAGTAAGTCAGTCCACAACTTATGTACTCATGGCTTGTATAATTACTCCTTATCTATAAAGTCAATTCATTGATAAGAATATGTTGTAAAGTTTAACATATCATATGAAATTAAAACCCTCAAAATTAATTTTCTTAAAAGAGAATTTAAGTCTAGAAAAAAATAACATAAACAGAATCTGAAAAACTTTGAAAACGATATAATAACTATTGTAACGAAATATTAAATTCAAGAAGAATATATTTAAAAATTATAACCAGTTCTGTAAATTGAAGGATTTACTTTCAAAGTTAAATAAAGCTCCTGAAATCTTGGGTCTGTCTGATGAAACGAGTAATTAAATAGTCTTGATCTCAACACTTATAACAAACTAATAATAAAAGAACTAATTAAGGATTATAAATTGACACAAACTTCGGTATTTGTTTATATTAATCAACAAGATCATTGTATTGAAAAATCACAAGATTTAGAAAATAGAGCTGAAGATTTTATATCAAAAATTACAAGAATAAATCATATATCAAATTTTATAAGTAAATCACCTATCAAATTAATTTCCCCGACTGAATCGGATATTGAGAAGATTAGTAAACATATTATTAATAGATCTCTACACTGCAGAGAAAATTATTATTCATCCTGTGGTCTAAAAGTATTTAGTGTACTAAATGGTTTACTTATATTAAGTATAAAATCAATATTAAATTTTTGCAATTTGATAATTACTACTCTTCTTTCTCTCCAATTCTCCTCAGTTAGGCTATTATACTTGCTATGAAAAACTCTAATTTAAACAGGAATAAAAATGATAATATTTTAACGGCAAAGATAACTTTTATTAAGTTTAACAACAAACTTAGTACTTGAAACGATACACAAAATATTCGATATTACTATGGGATACAATGATTCAACTCATATCCCTAAACTTGTGAGAATTTCTTTATTATAATGTATTAACGATGACCTTCTGAATATTAGTGTAAATCTTTGTAGGGATAATGCTTTAATTATTCTGCATAATTCTAGTAATGTAGAATGTGTTAGCTATAAAAAATGGAATTATTACACTGTTTAAAACTTAAGGTATGTCTATTGCTTTTGATGGACACCAATTAATTTCCAAAGTGCAACTCAAGGTCTCCCCGCTGGTCTTTATAGACCTATCCACTAGCCAAACCAAACATTAAATTACATTAATCGTTTTTCCGACCATCATTACGTCTACAGTTGTGCATCCCATTCATCATTCAAAATTAAATAGAATAATCATAGACCTACATTTAGATATAAACTTAATAATAAATTTGTACATCAAGAAATGGATGATGATATTAATTACGAATTCCATGTTATGCACAATCTTATAGTGGTGGTAAATGATAATGTGGCCTTTCTATATCATAGGCATTTTACATTAATAAAAATAGTAAAAATGATGTAAATATGACTAATCGGTATGAGAAACATATTCGAATATGTCAACATTTTAGATATAAATATTTTCTGTACTGTAAACATACATAGCAATATACTAATAATACAATTACATTTTTTTCATATTATTCGTGTCAATTTATTCTGATCGTTGCATTTGATTTTATCATACTTACACTGATGTGGTAATTACTATACTTTTGGTTATATTAAATGTCTATTATATTTATATGCATATATGTGTATGATGTATATGTGTGTCTATGTGTATGTATATTTATATATACATAGCAATATGTGTGTATGTGTGTACGTATAAGTGTGCATGAATCTATATGAATCTACGGGTATTTGTGTATATATATATATAAATATATATATATATACAAGATAAGAAAATGGAGAAATACATCTAAATCAAATATTAATTACCAGATAATACTCAATCGCATACTTTATTAAACCACCACATAAAAGACTGTAGGGTTAAATGTAAAAAGCAGAACATGGAGGGTTGCATTTACAATCCCTATCTCAATTTGTATATATATATATATATATATATATATTATATATATATATATATATATAGGGTGAAACGGCTGTAAGGAATATTAATGATTCTAACATTTTATATTAATGCTTTTAATAAATATTTGTATTCTTATCTTAAATGTATTGAATTTTATATTGTAAATATTTTTGTTATTGTGGTTAAAGTTTTATTAATTAAATAAGGCAACATTCTAATATCCTAAAGCTGATAACCAACTGATGTGTTTCTCCATTTTCTTATTTGTAATATAAATTGATGGTAAAATATTTCTTTACCTAACGCATTTAATACCATAAGTAAGTTCCTTGCATTGCAATTAAAAAATACTTGTGTATTAATAATTGGGGTAGCATACAAACAGTATATTGGATAAGTATTGCCCCTTAGTGTGTTGGGTCCTCGACCCCTAATTATTTGGTGTATATCCTGAGCATCCAATAACACTATACTTGTTCCACGTCCTCGAGTTTTTGTGTTTTCTCAACCAGGCAAGGACATGCTGACAATTCGACCAACATAAAACAGAACAAGTCGGACAAGCAGGGAAGATCGAGGGACATAAGACAAAATAAGTAAACAAAATATTGCCTTAGCGCCAGGCGAAGACGGCAAAAGAAAATAATACATATAGAACATAAAAATATTAATACATATACGACAAAAAAGTCATGTCCTAACAGACAAGTGTGGAGTAACGGAAAGGAGAATGAAAATTTCCTATGGGACTAAAACAAGCAGAAGACGAACAAACAAGGAGGGACGAGGGATAAAAAACCAGATAAATAAACAGAATATGATTTTAGGTCATGGCGAAGACAACGGTAAAATAATAATAATAATAATGCTTATACAACTAAAAATAATAACGCGTGTTTATATGTATATATATATATATATTATATTAAATTAATATAATATATATAATATATTTAAACTATAAAATTGGATTTAATACTGAATCTAATTTTTCCCTGTAAGTTTTGATTTACTCCCTAATATTATCATATATATATATATATATATATATTTATATATATATATATAGGGTGAAACGGCTGTAAGGAATATTAATGATTCTAACATTTTATATTAATGCTTTTAATAAATATTTGTATTCTTATCTTAAATGTATTGAATTTTATATTGTAAATATTTTTGTTATTGTGGTTAAAGTTTTATTAATTAAATAAGGCAACATTCTAATATCCTAAAGCTGATAACCAACTGATGTGTTTCTCCATTTTCTTATTTGTAATATAAATTGATGGTAAAATATTTCTTTACCTAACGCATTTAATACCATAAGTAAGTTCCTTGCATTGCAATTAAAAAATACTTGTGTATTAATAATGGGGTAGCATACAAACAGTATATTGGATAAGTATTGCCCCTTAGTGTGTTGGGTCCTCGACCCCTAATTATTGGTGTATATCCTGAGCATCCAATAACACTATACTTGTTCCACGTCCTCGAGTTTTTGTGTTTTCTCAACCAGGCAAGGACATGCTGACAATTCGACCAACATAAAACAGAACAAGTCGGACAAGCAGGGAAGATCGAGGGACATAAGACAAAATAAGTAAACAAAATATTGCCTTAGCGCCAGGCGAAGACGGCAAAAGAAAATAATACATATAGAACATAAAAATATTAATACATATACGACAAAAAAGTCATGTCCTAACAGACAAGTGTGGAGTAACGGAAAGGAGAATGAAAATTTCCTATGGGACTAAAACAAGCACAAGACGAACAAACAAGGAGGGACGAGGGATAAAAAACCAGATAAATAAACAGAATATGATTTTAGGTCATGGCGAAGACAACGGTAAAATAATAATAATAATAATGCTTATACAACTAAAAATAATAACGCGTGTTTATATGTATATATATATATATATATTATATTAAATTAATATAATATAATATAATATATTTAAACTATAAAATTGGATTTAATACTGAATCTAATTTTTCCCTGTAAGTTTTGATTTACTCCCTAATATTATCATATATATATATATATATATATCAACATACATATGTATGTAATATATATATGTATGCATAAATATAAGTATCTCTGTCTCTTTCTCTCACTCTCTCTCTCTCTCTCTATATATATATATATGTACTCATGCACACATACAGCTCACATTAGCATGTAAAGCCTTAAGGCACACTAGTACGCGTACGCACTACGCACACGTACACCTATATACAATACTCCCATATATATATACGTACGTGTGCAAATATACACAATGACACATACAAAATGAAACAATTTATATAAGCATATTCATACAAGGCATGTCTCTACCTATTCTAAACGAATATAATTTAATCGGTAGAATACAATGGAGGAAAGATCTAACTAAAATAGCATTGTAAATATAAATATACAAAGATCAAGTAATACAAGATATTAAATTAATAAAAAACAAATATTAACCATAATAGAATATAAATCCAAATTTAATCAAAAGTTAATAGTGAGAATAATGAAGTTCTTATAGAATATATATCGTAATAATCTCAGTCTGTGTATGAGCAACTACAATTGACAGATGAAAACTATATGAATATAGATATATACATATGAATCGAAATTCGTATTCTAATTATTTATTCCCGTGAAGAAAGGAAATGTAAAAGGCGAAGAAAATCGTCTTGACATGCTGCAAAAAAATTTTTTAACGATTAAATTAAATTCAGTACATCTATTATTACTCTGTTAAATTATTTAAAGTCATTGCGTGCATTTGTGCAGGCATGTACATGCATAGAAGTATAAGAGATGTGAAATTTTTATATTTGCGAGTAAGTGACGTCACTTTTGAGGATTAATGGATATACGTGTATAAGCGTATTTGGGTATGTGTATACATACATAAACACAGTATACATACATACACACATATTTATTTATAAAAATTATACATATATACATAAATACATTCACACACACACACACAAGCAGACATAGTCACAAATATGTACGTGCTCTCGCACTCACACATATACAGTTAACAAGTCGCCTATATCTGTGTGTGTGTGTGTTTGAGTGTGTTACTATAGATGGTATTTAACTATCTTGTAAGTTGCTAGGTTTCATGTCTACTATTTCACTTGGCGAGACTTAATACACACCAGACACACTAGCTGGAAGTACATAGCCTTTATAATAGTGGAGATAGTTATGCAGACTTGGTCAGCTTGCTGTAGACAATAACCGAAACGAAAAACTACCTTTTCGTTTGAGGGAAAGAAGAGTCGACTCTTGTTGTTCGATCCCAGCAGTAGCCGAATGCTTTCAGCTGCACCTCGCCCAATGGTTTCAGCTGCGCCATTGTATATTTCCTTAAATTTCTCATATTACAAATGGAGAAAACCATGTTTCCAAAATGAAAAAATTCTGTCATAAGAATATTCGTAAAAACTTCATTTATTGAATTCAAGAAGGTATCCCGATCGTGGGAATCCTTTAGGATTATTCTCCGCTTGGCTTCCTTTGATGTATTATTGCTTACGTTTTCCCAGCAAAGTCCAAAAAATTATTTTTGCCGTGCCGCACAATATTAATCGCCATATGTAGCTGGCTAATGTTCCAGCATTGTAATTTCTGGGATAGTCAATGTGGATCTGTGGTATTTTGTCTGGCGTTTTCATTTCAACATACTTCTATATATATATATACCTCTTCATTGCTGTTTTTGTTGCAGTTGTTAATGTTGTTGGACACCACGAAGGTTCCTAAGCAGACCAATCAACAAAGGTGTATCGGTCATTCACTGATCTTCAACTGCTAACCAGGCAAGAGCAATCTGCATCTGCACGGAACATTGAAACTTCTCAAATGCACTAATATGCAGTAAATCGCATTAGTAGACGAGGAAGTGAATGTGTCGATGATGTGTTAGTGGTAATGCTAGGTACCGGTATGGACGGAGGTGTTTGAGAGGGATGGACAGGTGTGGCAGTGTGGACGAAAGTCCGGGGAGAAACTAAATTTAGCACTTGAAAGTGGGAGAAGCTATAAATCAGTAGGAAACGTAGGTTACTCGCGCATTTGTATGATGAAGGGGTGGTTTGGGAAGAAGTGGAGTGGAGTGGGTAGATAGGAAGCGTATAAAATTGTGTGCAGAAAGGATGGTAGGTGTATAAGAAGCATGTTAGAGAGGAGTGACCTCAGGTATATAGAGCGGATATGATGACATAAATGCAAATATTTATACATACCCATACGAATAATACATATCCACACGTGTATATATATATATATATATATAATATATATATATATAAAATATTATTAGAGACAAAACCACTATTTTGCAAAACAAACAAGGAAAGACTTAATCAATACATAAAATTTTAATAAATAGTCAAAAAACCGCCACTACAATTGTTTCTTGTCTTGATCGACAATCTTCAGGTGGACTTCCAATCTAAAATATCAATATTTTAAAATATAAAAATAATAATTTTAAAATAATTAAAGTATGAATGAAAAAATGTAAATATATAATCCATATATAACCTATATATAATCCATATATAATCAATATATAAACAATGTATAAACTAAAATAAACCTATCAACAATTAAATATAAAATATAAAATATAAAATATAAAATATAAAACAAAACAAAAAAATAATAATAATATAATAATAAACTATATATACACCCAAACACATATACCTAATTATATATAACCATATCTAACTACATACACTAAATCACACCCCTATATATATATCCCTATACATACACATAAAAACGTCTAGGCAACTATAAATAAATAAAATAGCTAAATACTTCAACACAATACTTATTCATACTCCCACACACACACACATACAACCCACATTCACGCTCTAGAAAAACGGACATCACTTAAAATTATGAACGGAGAAATGGAATAAATGGAATTAAAAATTATATTCACTTGGTAAAACGAACACTACTTAAAAATTATGAATGAAACAATGCAATAAAACAACAGACATCGCAAATAGACACAAATTACTACGAATTCCTTAACAAACCTACAATGATAAACCAAAACTCATAAAAACATATAATGATAAAATCTCCCTTTACTAAACTCTATAACATACCTATATAGCAATCCCCCTAACCTAAACATTCACACACAAATACACACACGTAAACCACACACCCACGACATATACAAATACCCACACCACTTACACATACCTATACATACATATAAACCTCAACATATACTCCAAAAACCCACTCAACCCCACACAGACAAATAAACACAAACATTATGAATGGATTCTTTTATAAAACTACCATGATAAGCTAAAACTCACAAAACATAAATGATAAAACCTCCCTTTACTAAACACTATAACATACTTATATAGCAATCCCTTTAACCTATACATTCACACACAAATACACACACGTAAACCACACACCCATAACAAATACAAACATCCACCCCACTCACACACACCCACAAGTACATATAAGCCTCAACATATACACCAAACAAAATTACTTTACCAAGAAACTTTACATAGGTATAAAAAGTATAACCGCTCTGGAAACGAACATCTTTTAAAATAATGAATGGAGAAATGGAATAAATGGAATTAAAAATAATATTCACGTGGCAAAACGAACACCACTCAAAGATTATGAATGAAACAATGTAATAAAACAACCAACATCGAAAATAGACAAATTACCACGAATTCCCTAAAAAAAACCATGATAAACCAAAACTCTTAAAAACATATAACGATAAAATCTCCCTTTGCTAAACTCTATAACAAACCTATATAGCAATCCCCCTAACCTAAACATTCACACACAAAAAACACACACGTAAACCACAGACCCACGACTTATACACATACCTATACTAACTTATAAACCTCAATATACACCAAAAACCCACTCCCTCCCCACACAGACAAATTAACACATACATCCCAAAACCTAAATAACAAACCCATATACACATTCACACACAAACACACACACACGCAAAACACACACACACAACAGATACATATACTCCCTCACATATACGCATATACATACTCACTAAACTCGATATATACAACAATATTTACACACCCACACTCATACAGATAAATAAATTATACAACTAAAAACTCACACACAATCTCATATACATAAACACTCCAATAAAAAACAACATTAAATACATCGTAATTAACCAGAATATCAAAAATAACAATATGACATAAGGAGAAATAAAATACATACTTACAAGTCAGTTTCAAATTATGAAGTGAAATTAAATTCTTAGCCGTTAAAAAAACCAAACCAAAATTACGTTACCATAGAAATATAACTTATGTAAAAAAAGAATACGCGCCATGGAAAGTAAACGTCATTTAAAATTATGAATGGAGAAATAGAATAAATGGAACTAAAAACTATATCCACGTGGCAAACCAACACTACTTAAAAAAATTTATTATGAATGGATTCTTTAATAAAACTACCATAATAAATTATTATATACAATTATGAGCTTTAGCTCATCTTAGCAGCTCTAACAAACAACTTGCAGTAACCCAAATCTATTCTCGATGCCTGCCTTACTACTACACTATTCCATTCCCAATTCCAAGCAACGCTAGCCCACCACCCGGTTACAATTCCCAACTCCACCCATTCATTCACAATTTCAACGACGTTCAACTCCACAGCGCTACATATAAGCCTCAACATATACACCGGAGATTCAATTCCAATCCGTGCGGATGGGTGAGAGTATACATTGAGTGTAGTGATGGGGCTCCCATTACTATACACATTTGTACCTGTGTGGTAGTCTCCATGTGTATATACACGCACGGGTATAAATGCAGGGGGTACCCGCGCACGGCATGTACGTGTACCCCCTCACATGTACATATGCATGCTAGTTGGGCTCGATATGTGCAACAATGTAATCGCGCCCGCATACATGCATATGGGCGAGTTGCACAATCAAAATACGCACACGTGTGTGTGTGCGTTCACTGGTTGTGCAATTCACCCATCTGGGTGTGAGTGGGTGTAAGCGTATTGCTGTGGATGTCGAGCTTGATACGTATGTATATGAGTGTGTATTGGGGGTTGTACGTATTTATTGTGTGCATGTGCTTCACGCACGTGCGTCCATGTATGGATGAATATATTGGGATTGCTATGTGGGTGTAAATTGGGTATAGAGGGGGGAGTTTTGTCATTGTATGGGTGTAGGTTTCATTTGTGATGGTGGTTTGTTTGTGATTTTTAATATGTTCTGTATATTTGGGTTAGTTATGTATTATTCTAGTGTGTATAATTGTCTACATATGATTGGTGTGAGTGGGATTACGCCCATTTTTGGGGATGTATGTGTTTATTTGTCCGTATAGGGCGGGAGTGGCCGTTTGGTGTATATGTTGAGGCTCACATGCAATTCCAGGTACGCGCGAATGAAGTGGGCACTTATATTTGTTATGGGTGTGTATACTTTATTATAACAGACAATACCCAAATAAAATCTGTCAATTCAACATACCAAATAAAAAACAAAAAAGAAAGGGATCGTAAACATTCACACATACATACAAAACTCAATAAAAACACCACTAAATAACACCCATCAACATATAAATATATCCTCCAAAATACATATAACAAATGCATAATAAAAATACATAATAAAATAAAATAAAAGTAAAAAAAATTAAAAAATATATAAATAAAGAAAATAAAAAAATCTAATATAAATTATTAAAGTTTTAACATACCATAAACTGTTATATTAATATACATTAAAAATGAACTAATTAAAACAAAGAAATATCAATAAAGACTAACTATAATTAAAGCCTAGACTACATAACCAAAAAATATATTATCTAAACTAATTTAAACTAAACTAAAGTAACCTAATAGGGAACTGTTATTGCTATTTATCATGAAACTTATTATATAGGTAAAGTAACTTATGTCTGCATTTTATTTTGCGCTCTTCACCAGTATTAAGTAAATTATCATACTTATAAAATAAAATTTCTTTAAACTCATTAGAGCATAAATAACAACAATTAACAATTAGTATATGATTTAGTTTTACAAATTATTTCCCAAATTAAACTATAATTAATATTTAGTGATTTAAGACTCCAAATGTACTTACTAAGTCCGGTTGAGTTGATTAAGTTTTTATTTTTAAAAGAATTCATATGTTGTGCGATTCTTAGTTTTATTTTTGAGGAAGTAGAACCTATATAAACCGCTTTTGGGTAATTATTATTCTTAAAGTTATTATCATGTAATGTAACTATACATTTATACACTACATCATTAATATCACAATTATTATTTAATATACAATTAGATTTATCTCTGCATGTACAATTAATATAAGTCTTATCATTATTAATATTATTATCAAATAATTTCTTTTTATAAAAAGTATTCAGTTTATATTTATTAAATGAAGAAATAATGTTACCAACATTATTAGTGGTAGAATAACCAACTCCAAAATTATTAAAAGAGAAAATGTTTCTATATTTACGATTATCTCTAATAAATAGTTCTATAACATCTAAAATCTCTTTAATAATATTCGTTTTTACTTGATCTCCATAAGGAACTATTAACCATATTTTATTCTTAATAACCTTATTATTATTATCATTATTATAAATATATTTATAATTCTTTATTTTATTAAAATATTATCAAAATTATATCTATGTACAGCATTTAAGGAATTATTAATATTATTAATTTTATCAATATAATTATTATAATAATTATTAAATTTATTTTATTTTTATTATTCTTATTTATATTATTATTATTATTATATTTATTATTATTATTATTATTCTTATTTATATTTTTATCATTTTTATTATTTTTTTATAATATCTATTATTTTTACCACTAAACCTAAATTATAATTATTATTAGAAGTATCTCGAAAATTATCAGTTAAATCTTTATCACTAATATTATAAAATTTAATATTCCTATTATAACCTGCCCCTCTAAGGGCCTCATTATAATAATTAGCATGTTTATTAAAAATCTCTATATCATAAGAGAGTAATGAAATACGTTTACTTATATTATTAATCAACGATTTTTTAATAGAAAATGGGTGATTACTATTAACATTTATATATCTAAGGTTCTCATTAAGTTTATGATATGGTTGTGTTTTACCTGTAATAAGATTAAAATTAACATCTAAATAATTAACATTATAATTCTCCTTATATATAGTAATACTTAAACCATATCTTTTAAAGAAACTATATAGTTTTTTCTTATATACTTCTAGATTCCTATTAGTACAATTCTTTGTAACTAGTAGAAGATCGTCTCTATATAAACCACCCTCTATCTTAAGATTTTCTAATTGGAGTTCAGATAAAAGAAAAATACCTACTAAATCAGTAGCCTGTGCAGAATCTGGTGCTCCAATATCAAAACAATCTTTAGTATCATTCCTAGCCCATAATTTATTTTTATATTTAATTAGCGATTTCCTAGCCATTTTAATTACATTAACTTCTTCCCGTGACATACCCACTTTATTCATTGCGAAAATAAGCGCTTTATTAAACACAATTTCATTAATAGAAGAATAATAATTATCTATATCTATTTGAATAAATTTATAACGATTTTTATCTTTAATATTATTAAACCATTTCAATGTATTATTATTACCAAACCATAATTTTAAATAATTAAGTTTATTTAACTTATCAATATATTTATCTAAAATAAATTTACTTAATTTACCTAGGTCCGATTTACATGGGCAAATTAATCTAACTTTAGGGTCTGAATAAAAATTATCTTTATAGTCTTTAAGAGTAATTCTGGGGTGCAAAGGTACATAAGGTTCAGTTTTATTATCCAACTCATATTTTAACATTACTACTTTAGAGGCCTTATTAATATTATAAAGAATATCATCTGGAACAATTTTATATTTTTTAATTATTTCTTTTCCTAATAGTTTATCATATAATTTAACATCTAATTTATATAGGTTCCTTGTTTTATCAGATGGTACTATAATACCATCCATATTTCTCATATCTTTAATTTTAATTGCTAAATTCCTTAAATATTCATTATTTCTATTTGGGTATTTATGGAATTCAATATTTTTTACCACCTTCCATATACTATCTTCAAGTAATTGTAATTCTTTATTAAATGGAGGTTCCGTTCTAGATTTAAATTTAGAGGTAAAATTATCATTCCTACTATCAATATCATTAAATAAATAAAAATTATAGTAAAAAGCTTTCCATTTAATTCTAGAAATAAAATCTTTAACATTATTAACAAGTTTCAATATAAATTCCTTTCTAGAAGGAATAGGAATATCTTTCAAAGATGAATCTACTTTAGTTTAGTTTAAATTAGTTTAGATAATATATTTTTTGGTTATGTAGTCTAGGCTTTAATTATAGTTAGTCTTTATTGATATTTCTTTGTTTTAATTAGTTCATTTGTAATGTATATTACTATAACAGTTTATGGTCTGTTAAAACTTTAATAATTTATATTAGATTTTTTTATTTTCTTTATTTATATATTTTTTAATTTTTTTTACTTTTATTTTATTTTATTATGTATTTTTATTATGCATTTGTTATATGTATTTTGGAGGATATATTTATATGTTGATGGGTGTTATTTAGTGGTGTTTTTATTGAGTTTTGTATGTATGTGTGAATGTTTACGATCCCTTTCTTTTTTGTTTTTTATTTGGTATGTTGAATTGACAGATTTTATTTGGGTATTGTCTGTTATAATAAAGTATACACACCCATAACAAATATAAGTGCCCACTTCATTCGCGCGTACCTGGAATTGCATGTGAGCCTCAACATATACACCAAACGGCCACTCCCGCCTATACGGACAAATAAACACATACATCCCCAAAAATGGGCGTAATCCCACTCACACCAATCATATGTAGACAATTATACACACTAGAATAATACATAACTAACCCAAATATACAGAACATATTAAAAATCACCAACAAACCACCATCACAAATGAAACCTACACCCATACAATGACAAAACTCCCCCCTCTATACCCAATTTACACCCACATAGCAATCCCAATATATTCATCCATACATGGACGCACGTGCGTGAAGCACATGCACACAATAAATACGTACAACCCCCCAATACACACTCATATACATACGTATCAAGCTCGACATCCACAGCAATACGCTTACACCCACTCACACCCAGATGGGTGAATTGCACAACCAGTGAACGCACACACACACGTGTGCGTATTTTGATTGTGCAACTCGCCCATATGCATGTATGCGGGCGCGATTACATTGTTGCACATATCGAGCCCAACTAGCATGCATATGTACATGTGAGGGGGTACACGTACATGCCGTGCGCGGGTACCCCCTGCATTTATACCCGTGCGTGTATATACACATGGAGACTACCACAGAAGTACAAATGTGTATAGTAATGGGAGCCCCATCACTACACTCAATGTATACTCTCACCCATCCGCACGGATTGGAATTGAATCTCCGGTGTATATGTTGAGGCTTATATGTAGCGCTGTGGAGTTGAACGTCGTTGAAATTGTGAATGAATGGGTGGAGTTGGGAATTGTAACCGGGTGGTGGGCTAGCGTTGCTTGGAATTGGGAATGGAATAGTGTAGTAGTAAGGCAGGCATCGAGAATAGATTTGGGTTACTGCAAGTTGTTTGTTAGAGCTGCTAAGATGAGCTAAAGCTCATAATTGTATATAATAATTTATTATGGTAGTTTTATTAAAGAATCCATTCATAATAAATTTTTTTTAAGTAGTGTTGGTTTGCCACGTGGATATAGTTTTTAGTTCCATTTATTCTATTTCTCCATTCATAATTTTAAATGACGTTTACTTTCCATGGCGCGTATTCTTTTTTTACATAAGTTATATTTCTATGGTAACGTAATTTTGGTTTGGTTTTTTTAACGGCTAAGAATTTAATTTCACTTCATAATTTGAAACTGACTTGTAAGTATGTATTTTATTTCTCCTTATGTCATATTGTTATTTTTGATATTCTGGTTAATTACGATGTATTTAATGTTGTTTTTTATTGGAGTGTTTATGTATATGAGATTGTGTGTGAGTTTTTAGTTGTATAATTTATTTATCTGTATGAGTGTGGGTGTGTAAATATTGTTGTATATATCGAGTTTAGTGAGTATGTATATGCGTATATGTGAGGGAGTATATGTATCTGTTGTGTGTGTGTTTTGCGTGTGTGTGTGTTTGTGTGTGAATGTGTATATGGGTTTGTTATTTAGGTTTTGGGATGTATGTGTTAATTTGTCTGTGTGGGGAGGGAGTGGGTTTTTGGTGTATATTGAGGTTTATTAGTTAGTATAGGTATGTGTATATGTCGTGGGTCTGTGGTTTACGTGTGTGTTTTTTGTGTGTGAATGTTTAGGTTAGGGGGATTGCTATATAGGTTTGTTATAGAGTTTAGCAAAGGGAGATTTTATCGTTATATGTTTTTAAGAGTTTTGGTTTATCATGGTTTTTTTTAGGGAATTCGTGGTAATTTGTCTATTTTCGATGTTGGTTGTTTTATTACATTGTTTCATTCATAATTTTTGAGTGGTGTTCATTTTGCCACGTGAATATTATTTTTAATTCCATTTATTCCATTTCTCCATTCATTATTTTAAAAGATGTTCGTTTCCAGAGCTGTTATACTTTTTATACATATGTTAAGTTCCTTGGTAAAGTAATTTTGTTTGGTGTATATGTTGAGGCTTATATGTACTTGTGGGTGTGTGTGAGTGGGGTGGGTGTTTGTATTTGTTATGGGTGTGTGGTGTACGTGTGTGTATTTGTGTGTGAATGTATAGGTTAAAGGGATTGCTATATAAGTATGTTATAGTGTTTAGTAAAGGGAGGTTTTATCATTTATGTTTTGTGAGTTTTAGCTTATCATGGTTGTTTTATAAAAGAATCCATTCATAATGTTTGTGTTTATTTGTCTGTGTGGGGTTGAGTGGGTTTTTGGAGTATATGTTGAGGTTTATATGTATGTATAGGTATGTGTAAGTGGTGTGGGTATTTGTATATGTCGTGGGTGTGTGGTTTACGTGTGTGTATTTGTGTGTGAATGTTTAGGTTAGGGGGATTGCTATATAGGTATGTTGTAGAGTTTAGTAAAAGGAGATTTTATCATTATATGTTTTTATGAGTTTTGGTTTATCATGGTAGGTTTGTTAAGGAATTCGTAGTAATTTGTGTCTATTTGCGATGTTTGTTGTTTTATTGCATTGTTTCATTCATAATTTTTAAGTAGTGTTCGTTTTACCAAGTGAATATAATTTTTAATTCCATTTATTCCATTTCTCCGTTCATAATTTTAAGTGATGTCCGTTTTTCTAGAGCGTGAATGTGGGTTGTATGTGTGTGTGTGTGGGAGTATGAATAAGTATTGTGTTGAAGTATTTAGCTATTTTATTTATTTATAGTTGCCTAGACGTTTTTATGTGTATGTATAGGGATATATATATAGGGGTGTGATTTTGTGTATGTAGTTAGATATGGTTATATATAATTAGGTATATGTGTTTGGGTGTATATATAGTTTATTATTATATTATTATTATTTTTTTGTTTTGTTTTATATTTTATATTTTATATTTTATATTTTATATTTAATTGTTGATAGGTTTATTTTAGTTTATATATTGTTTATATATTGATTATATATGGATTATATATAGGTTATATATGGATTATATATTTATATTTTTTCATTCATACTTTAATTATTTTAAAATTATTATTTTTATATTTTAAAATATTGATATTTTAGATTGGAAGTCCACCTGAAGATTGTCGATCAAGACAAGAAACAATTGTAGTGGCGGTTTTTTTGACTATTTATTAAAATTTTATGTATTGATTAAGTCTTTCCTTGTTTGTTTTGCAAAATAGTGGTTTTGTCTCTAATAATATTTTATAATATTTTACTATAAAATTTGATTTAATCCAAAATCTGATTTTTTCCCTGTAAATTTGGATTTATTCCCTAATATTTATTATATATATATATATATATATATATATATATATATATATATATACATACATATATATACACACGTATATATCAGTCAAATCTAATTTATTCATCTCAACAGTGTGCATTTACGACCAAAAGTATACCGCAGTGAATATAAATTGATCGGGATATATAATTCATATAATACGATGAGGGAAAAAGTCATGCAAAACAAACAAAAAGGAAACTAGTGTACTTCGGTAGAAGAATATATGACTAAACGGTTAAAAGTTAGTGCTACAGTAGATTAAGTGCATTAGTAATGTGGAAATTGCATAAAGTTCATTGAGTTTTCTTTTGAAGTCCGGAGAAATATCAGTTAAAATACGAAAGAATATTTAAACTGAAAGAAAATATATAAGAAACAATATTGTTGAAAACGCAGGTGGTAATAAAGTCGATGTAGCAGTAAGGAATTGCAATGATGGAGAGAGCCAGAAATGAGTTAAATAAATCGTGATTAGAATCCGTAAATGATATCCAAGGTATTCCGGTGATAAATTGGACTCGGATAGATTTAGATATAGAGAGAGCACGTTAGTTCAACATGTGTTCGTAGTGAAGGAAGAATATATTTTATTGCAGGTGTGGTGTAGAGCAATGCCACAGGAGATATAAAAGTGAGAGCGTTTCTATGTATGTCAGTGCATGCGTGTATGGTTGTAAGACAGCGCCATTGCTTATATTGGTGTGTGTGTGTGTGTGTGTGTGTGTGTTTGTGTGTGCTTCTGTTGTTATATAGTTGTTTGTGATAGTGTATGCGCGAATAAGTATTTATATGTCTGTATGATGTATGTAATGTGTACGTAGGTTCAATTTCGTGAATGTATGTTTTTGTCTGTGTATGTTGTGCGTCAGTGTAAGTATTGCCCTGTGTATTTTGTGGCTGTACGTGTCTGTTTGAGTGTTTTTAAGAGTGTTGTCTTACACTTGACAACTACCAGGTAAGATGGGGGGGGGGGGCAAGTAGAAGGTGAAAGTCACGCCGTGTGGGTGTGCGTTTTAATTATGATAGTATAAGTAATAGTGTGTAGGCTAGTGTAAATGTACGTTTATGTGTGTTTGTGTGTGTGGGTGGTGGGTGTACGAAACGACGTCCGTTCGGAAGTGTGTTGAAGGTGGCGTGAGAGTGTAAGTCTATGTACGTGTGTCTGAGTGTTTGCTTGGCGTGCAGAGGTAAAGTTGAAAGTGTATGTAGCTGAAGCGTAAGTGTAAGTTTAGATCTGTGCATATGAGGCTTCGGATCTTTTCGGTCTGACGGCAGTTTTTTAAAATAAATTCTAGGTAACAAAAATTTTTTAACTTCGTATACTGGTAGAATGTGTTTATAAAACATGTTTTTCTCTTGGCTTTATTGAGAAAAGTCTATAGTTTATAAGATATTTGTTGTTTTGTTTTTTTCAATTTCTGCAATTTCAACCAATCACTGACGTCCATTGAGTTAAAAACATTCTGTGCCGTATGAATATGTACCTCGTTTAAGAAACAGATTGGGTTTATTTACATTTGTGAAGAAGAAAAGATTCCCTTCCCCACCCCTAACCCTAACCCTAAAAGAGGTTGAAATGCAATAGATCGATACTAGTGCCATAATTATGGGTGACAATTTCATATGACACCGCTAGAAAAAACTGCCGTTCAAACCGAAAAGATCCGAGGCTTCTACATGGATAGAGTTTAGATGCACGTCGGTAATTAATTTTTAATGTCATTTTTCATGTCCTCGTAGGTGAATCTCTTTATGGGATGAAGTAAAAGTAACTGTGTATACTTAGGCATATGAAGAGTACTGTTCAATTTTAACAGTTTGTTTCTCAAAGTTATAATGGAAGATTCTGAAAGTTATAAAATTCAGAATATTTTGCTTTATGAATTCAATAAAGGTAACGCCGCGACGGAAAGTGCGATGAATATTAATGCAGTGTATGGGGATCGGACAAGAAACGTAAGCCAGTGGCAGCGGTGGTTCCAGAAATTCCGAGCCGAAAACTACTACCTAGGAGAAGTGCTTCATCCTGGGAGATCTGTAGAGATAAAAAAGGACGTATTGCACACATCGATGGAACAAAATCCCATTGTAACAGATGATTTTTGATTTTTTCATTCAACCATTCATCGATACCAGCAAATTGTGCAATGTGTTTTTCACAAACTTAACGAGTCTACTCACGCGTAGAGAGTGAGTGTTTACCTTTCTTTGCTGCCACCTTTCTCGAATGAACCGCTTTTCGATCGAATAGCGAATGGTAACAAGAAATGTGTTCTCTATAAAAACGCCGAAAACAGTGGATAGGCAAAGGAGGAACACTGGCACTTCAGGCTAAAGAAGGTGTTTTCCCACGTAACTTGTTATCTGTTTGGTGGGATATGAAAGGATTAGTTCAATTTGAAGTCTTCAACCCAAACCTTACGATAACAAAGGTGATCTACTGCCAGCAACTTGAGGGGAGTAAGTCAGCGCTAGCAAGAAAAAAACAACCAACATTAGTTTCAAGATGTTCTTCCATCAAGATAATGCTCGGCCACATACAGTGAGGATGATATTCCTTTAGCTGGAACAGTTTGAATGGGAAACGATACCCTACTCACGATGTTATGTTGATTTAACCCCATCTGATTATCAATGGTTCCGGGGTCTTCAAAATAATTTCGACTGAAAAAATGTCAGGACAGTAATTTCCTCACGGACCAGTAAGTTATTGATGAGGTGCCTTGCAAGTCAACCAGATAGATGGAATAGCATTGTAGAAAATGAAAGAGAGTATATTTTAGATTAAGAAAGAACTATGTTTACCTTAATTTTGAAAAATAAAAGAAGTATAAAAAGCCACATTAATTATGGGATGACCCAATATATATGTCTGTTTGTGCATGCATGTACGTCTACACATATATCAATATACACATATGCATATATATACAAAGAGAGAGAGAGAGAGAGATGGAGAGAGAAATATATTACATAATAGAAATATAGAATATAAGCCAAGAAGCACATGCATGGTAATACAAATTCACAGGCACATGTTTGTGCTGTTCGTGAATCTAAATGTTTAAAAATATCTCGATACATTAAAAAGATCTGAAAAAGAAATGTGAGTTGAATATTATTGATTACGTGCAAAAGTATCTTTGAATCGCCTTTAAATGTACACTGCTACTACGTCTGTACAAGAAAATCATTGTATCAGAAGAGCTTTTGTTTTCACATTTACAAAGGCATATTATATGCTAATCACCTACTACCTTATCAACCAGTACTTCTATGAAACCATATGGAGAAAATGCTTTCCTTATCAAGTTCGTCCTAATACGTATTTAGTAAATAACTATATAATTTTTATTTTACTTAATGTAAATCTTTCTTAAAATATACATACATACATACGTATATACATATACATACATACATGCATACATACTTACATACATACATACATACATACATACATACATACATACATACATACATACATACATACATACATATGTGTGTGTTTGTAAAACATATAACTATTGCATTTTCGATAAATTACACATATGTATGTGTATATACCTGTAATATAAGGGTAAATTTTTATTTTAAAATTGTATTAGTGGCCAGCATATGAAAAATATATTTTAAGGTGAAAATTATAAATACAATTAAAAATAAGAGCGGAAAAAAGAAATGTTGAATCCCAAGCGCATTGGCAAAGAAATATTTTATTCTTTTGACCTTATATATAATATATATTTATATGTATATGCATATGTGTGTGTTTATGTATATGTTTACGTATGTGTATATGTATATATATATATATATATATATAATATAAATATATATATATATATATATATATATATATATATATATATATATATATATATATATATATATATATATATATATATATATATAATATATATATATATATATATATATATATATATATATATATAGAGAGAGAGAGAGAGAGAGAGAGAGAGAGAAAGAGATGTGTGTAATGTGTGTGTATATATGTATGTTTATATATACAGTAACCTTCCCAACAAATACAGTAATTGAAAGCTTATAAAATCAGAATTAATTGACATACATTTCATTTTCGAAAATAAAAATATCCTACAAATAGAATATAAATATTTCACGAACGCTTTTCTAAAACAAATGTCCGTTCTGCTCCAGGCGTTGCTGAAAATACGAAGCGATGACATGGTAAGCATGAGGAAATAATTTGTTTGCTACTTGCAAGGATTCGCGGCGAATTGCTGACCTCATTCATTCGAATGTTACCGGATGTGTACAGCAAAAATTACGTTGCATGCATCTCCATGAAAATAAAAGCCCCGCGTATGAGAAGCAGTGATGGCGGTGAGTATTGTAACGGACGCCTTTGTCCAATCCACATATAAAATCACAACGTAAAACAATATGTGTCTATTTCCACATGCATCGTTATTTTTGTTGTTTCCTTCGCGTTACCGCGTAATACATACACGCGCCTGCTTCATCAATGTTGTTGTTTCTTTCACGAAACCCCATAGTACACATACAGACGCACACTTTCATACACATGCGCACATACACATGTGAACCAAATAGCTGCTATTCTCTAACAAATATTTTTCATAAATATTCGTCCTTCCGAGAATCCTTCATTCACTTCTGAAGATGGCAGGGCATGATATGAATGTGCTGCTGCCATATGGCTACAATATCTTGCCTATTTAGTGATACTGGTTTTCCGTATATACAAGAGACATTTGTAAATTACTACATTTAAATTTATGTTTAAGACAAATGTATTTGGTTCACTAAAGCTAAATAGTTTTAGAAATAACAGAGGTACATATTTTTCGTTTGGTCCAATACATATTAATCTCTACCGCATCACACTAAGACAAAAATGTTAACACAAAGAAAAAAGTTGTTGGCAGCGACCCCTTCACATTTCACTTTGTATTATTGTCTCACAAAGAAAAGAATCCGAGTGGCGAAAGAAATGACGGAAACATTTTGTTTCGCAGCTCTATGGATCTTACCATTTCGCCGCCTTGAACTTAAGAATATGATAATAGTATATAAGTATATATTAATATAGGATGTATATTTATGAAACATGAAATCTAATATATAAACAACAATTTTGTTATGACTTTTACCATCTTAATGCCTAAAACACCGACGCAATTTTCAAGAAACTTTGCATACATGTTACACGAAAATCCAATTGAATAACAGATAAATTGGAATTCAATAAAAATCTATAATGTGCCCCCACCCCGGGGACGTTGGTCAAATAATATGATAAAATGAGAAGGTTGCAAAAGTATAAGTCTGCTGGAAATGCGATATCATAGAGAAGGTGACTTATATCAATGAAGGCGTGAACAGCGCTGAATTGGGATATTAACGTTAATACAGCTGCCATATACACGCGACGCTGCAGAAATAGTTTCGTAAATACAGATACAACATACACACGCGCCCTCATATATAGACACAAACACGTACACACACAGAGAGTGAGGAATACGTAGCTTTCATGAAGTGGGTAGGTGGTTTTTCTGCTGCCCATCGCAAAGAAACAGTTACACACAGACACGCACACACATGCATATGTATATATGTATATATATATGAGTACATACACCACCTATATCTAATATATACTATTTTAAATTCGTGATTACATTTGTGAAGGTGTGTTTGCGTGTGTGTGATACGTCATATAAGTGTCTGTCTCCTACTTTTGCAGGGTCTTTCTTATTGCAATCACATGTTGTGAAATTTTTACATTACGCGAACATTTTCAAATTTGGTATATCGAAATAATTTTCCACGATAAATCCGATTTGGTTAATTACTTAATCCAGAAAAATTGAACAAAATTGCTATTTTATTTTTGATGAATATAGTCATGTGAAAAGGTTGACCAGACATTCTTTTACACGTTTCAGTCATTTTGGCTGCAGCCATGCTGGAACACTGACCTTAGTCAAGCAAATCAACCATAAACGAACCAGCATCGCTTGGCAAACGATGATCTACGGACAATTACGTAAGTTACGTAAGATTGCGTAATTTGTTGAAACATGTATACGAATAATCCATATTTCTATTACTTTTTCTTTTGTTTTGCTCGATTACGTTTTGGTTGTTTTGCTAAATTTTTCTTGAGAATATTTCTTGGTGGTGAGACCGTACCGGATCTATTTCTAGCATATGGGTGTCCACATAGTGGTTTCCCTCTAATATATATATAATGCAGTTTTACTGAACCTTCAGGGTTTTTTTAATGCTAGACCACTGGTGTGAAATCGATGTTAATCAAATTAATATGTAATTTCTCACCCTTATTTTAAACTTATATACACACACACACACACACACACACACACACACACACACACACACACACCACACACACACACACACATATATATATATATATATATATATATATATATATATATATGTAGAAAATCTCGAATAACACCCAGTTGTGTTGAATTAATTATGAGAGTCGGAGTAAACAATACAGCGTTAGGTTTAAAATTGTTACGAACATTTTATAAGTTTACTGAATTGCTTTCTTCATTGTCATTGCTAAATTATTAGCAGTATAATTTACTCGTTTTCTTCTGACGAAATCTCAAAAACTTAGTATATATCTGTCTATCTATCTATCTACACACACACACACACACACACACACACACACACACACGCATATACATACATATATATATATATATATATATATATATATATATATATATATATATCTGTAGATCAATCTATTTATCTCCATATATATATATATATATATGTATGCGACGGAGTAAATAAACGAGAGATAAATAACAACTATTCGCGTTAAGTTACAGATGTGTCCAGTATTATTAAGTCATCAAGTCATTCTATCACAAACAATATTTAAAATAATCAGCTGTTTGTTTTTGCTTTTATTCGAAGGTATAGCAACTATCTTACTGTGAGGACTAATATATGTTCTTACAGAAATTACTTACAGCTTGTTTTTAAGTAACTGTGGCAACTATGATAATGTTTGCCACATTTGTGAAGTGCTTTCACTGCATTCCTATTATTTAGCTCATTGATATATTCATGTCCATTGTCATCGTTATTTGAAATAAACAGACTGTCTTCATATGCCAATAACCTTGCAAATAAGGCAAATAATACGCATATTTCTTATTGAGAAGCTACACAGAAAATGACCTTGTTATTTTAAAGGACAGCTACATGATAGCCTTTTAGCGAAAGGAAGTAATGCATTCATCACGTGACAGTGAATGCCAGTTTCATTTTCCATTAGAAACAATATTAAAAACACGTAATGTAATGGGAAATTGGATGACCAATTTAATATCATAATACTTTGATCAGCAAATAATTATTCCTATACACACAGTAGACAGATGCTGATTTGAATTGCTGGAGAAAGAAAAGGAAGACACACGAGGGCATGTTGGGTAGAAATTGTTGTAATCCATTTGAATTCGTCAGATATAATCATTGTTTTTCAAATCTAAACAATAAACAATGTGTACGATCCGTTAATTATTCTAACATTTAAAGTTATCTAAACTACGTATAGAATCTAGCTCAGTATGTTTACTCATATAAGAATGCACATGTTATTGAGAATTTCTTACAGACAAAAGTTAATATTTCGGAATGTGTGTATTTGACAGGAATCAGTAACATATATGATAGCATTTGTAGATATAGTCAAGCGATTAGATTGCAGTTGAATGGTTACAGATATTGCACGGAAACACGTACATGACAGAGGTCTCAGAAATTGTTGTAAGAATTTTTTGTCAATGAAATACTTGAAAATAAATGTTAATACATTTAATTATTATTTAGAGATATTTTGGATGAAATCACTTTTCAAATATCAATTTAGATTGTTCAGTAGGTTGTTCATTTCTTCATTTTGTAAATGTTCTAGAATAAATATTCGGTGGCTGTTACTAGGAATCTATATTTTTATAAATATGAACTCAAGTGACATCTATTAATTTCTCTCCGATAGGCCAAGTTATAGAAGCTCCAAAGCCAATCTTGTGTATTCTCTGTTTGTTTCTAATTTTAAAGATTGAGAAAGAATGTTTAAGAGCGATCTATTTAATAAAAACCACAAATCGGTAGGGTAAAGCGAAGGAAAATAATTATCGAATGTTTTAAAGTATACTTGACGTCTATAATGACAAACATATTCCGTTATATGAAACCAATTCTTAAAAGAATCATCTTGCGCGTGCGGTGGGAGGGTCAAACTTACATAGGATGTGCACTTCAGAATTCAGGTAGTGTACTGAATGATGACGTATATTAATTTCATTCTTTTCTGTAAATGTAGACGTATGTTTCACTATTTCTTAACGTTCTCATACTGACAAAACTCTAGAAACAGGTTTCCTGTAATATCTTACCTTCGAAATTTCTAGAAAAGTTTAATAGCGGAAAAGGAGTGAGATATTGCTGTATCAGCAAAAAATAATGTTGGTTGTACGTGTCCTGGTTATATAAGTGTTTTCTGTGGTATTGTCAGAGAGATGTATCTTGTGTGTTTGCGTGCTTGTCTCTATATATATGTGTCAGTATATGTGCTTATATAATTTGTATACAAAATTCTTTCCTTTCCTTCTTTTTCCCTTCTCTCTTTTTCTTTTTTCTCTCTCTTCCTTTCTTTCGTTTTTTCTCTCCCTTTACGTCCTCCTTCCTCTCCCTTACTCATATCTTTAGCTTTACGTTGTAAATAAGGACGCTCCTTCCCCATCCATGAATTTAGCTTATTGTCTATATGGATACAGTGATTTTGATTGCGTATACATATGTGTACATGCATTTGTGTGTATATTTTAGCTTTGTATTTATATGTCTGTATATGTATGTGGTCTGCGCGCATCTATCTGTGTATGTTGATGTATATATGTATAGTTTAGCATGAGTATGTATTGTTGTGAAATATTTTAATGCATTTTAACATTTTAATTTCAATTTCCATGTATTAATTATATTTCCTTTATTAATGACAATATGTATTTTAACCAAATATTCGATGTAAGGTTTTTTCCTCGAATTTTATAGTTTATATATATATATATATATATATATATATATATATATATATGAACTCATGTGTGTTTATCGCTCGAAAATGGACCGTTATTTGTAAAGGACCAATCAAACAAGTCCATTTTTAAAGGTGTAACGTTTATACTAGTCTTGATAGAATTGACATATCGGTTCTATTCTAGCAAAAACTCTCCGACGAACGGGAGCGTGAAACTCAGAGTTTTGTTTAATTTTCTGCTGCTTTAAATAAAATATATATATATATATATATATATAGCTTGTATTCTACTTTCAGTAAGAGAGCTGGCATGTTACATAATTCTACACGTTATATTCTATATTCATCATAAACTCACTTTTCAGTTTTTATTGTATAGAAGAAATTGTTGGCATTTGTATTACGCTGGCTTATTGATTATTAATCTTAAATCGACAATATTTCCACAAATGTTTATTTCAAACTCAAGGCCAGCAATTTCAAGGGAGAGGGCAAGTCAATTACATCGACCCAAATGTACAACTGGCACTTGTTTAATCGACATCGAGAGAATTTGAACTCAGCAAATAAAGACGGACGAAATGTCACTCAGCATTTTGCGTGATCTGCTAACAAATCCGCTGGGACACAGCCGTACTTTTTTCACTAATGTTGAGGGGAATAAATGTGGACAGGTGGCAGAATCGTTATGGCGCCGAGCAAAACGCTTAGCGTCATTTCGTCTCTCTGTACATTCTGAGTTCAATTTTCGGAGCCGATAAAAATAGTACCAATTCAGGATTGTAGCCGATGTAATAAACATATCCCCTCACCCGAACTTGCTGCTTTTGTGCCAACATTTTGAAATCAATATTAGACTCAAATTTTGGCACACGGCCACCATATCCGGCGGACGGTTGGAGTCGATTGCATCGACCCCAGTAGGCAACTGGTACTTATTTAATCGACTTCAAGGGGATGAAAAGCAAAGTCAACCTCGGTGGAATTTGAAATTACAACGGCAAGGCGGACGAAATGACTCTAAGCATTTTTCCCGGCCTGCTAACGACTCTGCCAGCTCACCACATCTTTAAAAAAATCACTGTTAGAAGTGGCTGTGTGGTAAGTAGCTTGCTTACCAACCACATGGTTCCGGGTTCGGTCCAACTGCGTGGTACCTTGGGCAGGTGCCTTCTACTATAGCCTCGGGGGGCCGACCAAAGCCTTGTGAGTGGATTTGGTAGATGGAAACTGAAAGAAGCCTTTCGTATATATGTATATATATATATATATATATATACATATATATGTATATATATATATATATATATATATATATATAGCTTGTATTCTACTTTCAGTAAGAGAGCTGGCATGTTACATAATTCTACACGTTATATTCTATATTCATCATAAACTCACTTTTCAGTTTTTATTGTATAGAAGAAATTGTTGGCATTTGTATTACGCTGGCTTATTGATTATTAATCTTAAATCGACAATATTTCCACAAATGTTTATTTCAAACTCAAGGCCAGCAATTTCAA
>NC_042999.1:33078740-33083740 GCF_006345805.1 Octopus sinensis | reverse complement strand
GGACTTTGTTGCTGGGGACCGAGTTGGAACCCGGCCATAATAATAGACATAAAACACTAAACAAGCAAGAAGATCGCCCAATATAATTCGTTTTCCTTTCAGTTAAGCCATGATTTGAAGATATATTTATTAAAACAAATAAAAAGCTCAGCTTCAAATGGTTTCATACTAATTATTTGAGGGTTTACAAATAGAAATTTGCTTGTTGAAATCTTAATGTAGTTCAATATATGCCAGAGAATAATGATTTTCTTTAGTATTAAGGGAATGAAGAACGTATATCCGTTTTACAACCATAGAACGTAATATGCATTTTTGCACAAATGTGTTTGTATTTAAACAATATGATATCATTAAAATATTTGTAGCTGCTCTTCATGTATGTTACCTTCTTCACATATTCTGAATCTCGTCAGCAGTCAGCAACTGCATGTTTGTTGTGACTACTAGGATTTTCATCACAATGTATCTGAATTTAATTTTCAAGATTTTTCATGTTGGTAGAATATTAGTGACATACAGCTTGAAATAAAATCTAATTGAAACTATATAAAGCACATCTTCGCGCATACAATGCATTTCTCATTTATGAAAAAGTCATTGCCCTATGGAAATTAGTTTCTTGGCGTTATATTTGAACATCTGTCATTAGTCTCTCCACCTCCCACATTAATACTTAATAATCGATATTTTCAATTAAAACGTGAATGCCTACAGGCCTTCCTATAGTTCAGATTATCAGGTAATGAGTACTCTGTTCCTCGAGTACAGCTACAATAGTCACGCAAAAGGCATATCGTTCTAGATGAGATCTGATGTAAATATCATTGGTCCAGGCAAAGCTGCTACTCCTGTAAATTTTGATATTTTGTCACATGATGGATCGGAAGGGTTGCTAATCGGAAGGCTTGCTGCATGAGGTTTCTGCCTATACAGTTTATCTCAGTTACTCTTGGGTTGTATGCAACAGCAGTTTATATAGAATATGTATTCGGGATTCCTTCTAATATTATGATGTTACGCTTATTTTTGTGTTTATAAATATTCCTATTCAGTGGGTAATGCCTATGGTATATTATGTGGCACTAAAAATATACTTAGACCAACTATATGACAATTCATCTATGATTCTGCTTCCTGTACACCCTTTCATTGTTAATAATTAAGCTTCCAGTAGTTGTTGCGATGTTTTCCGTGTTAATGCCTAAATTGCAGATATCTTCACTCGTCAAGTTTTCTATGCTACGTGGTGATACTTGTGCTGGTACTGCGAAGTATTGTGGGGTATGCTCTAAGTGAATTCCGTTATCTCTGTCTCCCTTTTAACGAGAAATCTACTAATGTATACTTTTATCGTTCTAGCTTTAATCACAAGCCCCATACACGAAATGTGGCAATCATTCTTGAGGTATTGGTAGCATTCGTCGCTGGAGGTAAGAGTGATCAGTATCGATATTTTTCATGACAATAATCTGTCCTCGGTTGATTATCAAATATCATCACTATGTTTGAACGAGCACTATTCATATAGCATGTTGGAATGTTGTAACTAGATATGACTGCATTTTGAAGTCTTAGATATTACATGGGTACGGTTGGATGTCATCCACGGAATCTTAGGATCCCATGATTTTATCAACTGCTAATCCTATAATTTGCATTTTCCCACAAGTTTTGACAAGGTGTTCACAGTCACGGAGAATGTGTTTACTTGCAGGAAGTAACTCTGTGATATTCCTGTAGATGACCTAATATTTTAAACGATAATAGTGCTCACGTCGGTTCGCATGAGTAGTGTAAATAAACATACTATTGTTAATCTTTAAAAAATAATTAGAAATATAGCAGGCAACGTACATCCTTTCTGGCTCTTCCCAATACGTCACTTTACATATCATCTTCCCATTTCTCTCCATTCTCCCTCTCTATCTCCCTCCGTATTCATACATGTCCTCCTGTCTTTGTAGCCGACTTACTGCTCTAACTACATATCATTAAAATATTTCCATCAAACTTTTTATACTTTTGAACATTCTTAACTGGGTAAGGTCTAAGTAATGGTTGCATTTCCTAATATATATTATCCAAACGTGAAATGTACGTATTGAGCGATTTCAAAATATCACTATTTTGTTTGACTTCATTATTATAGGAAATACGACTCGTTGCCAATACACAGTGACACACAACATCAGTTTCTTCTTTTTAATGAACATTTTGCATTATATAGTTCAGACAAATGAGTCATGCTCATACAAATGAGTCATACTGCCGTGCCATGCTGCGTTGCATAGGACTGGAAACGTGAAACGTCAACAAGGCACATCTGGAGAAAGAATGAATGGCATTGTTGTGCCTTTTCCCAGTCGCATACACACGCACATGGTCCGGTGGTGTGCGGGGTGGTGATATGAAGCATCAACAGGGTGCCGACAAAAAATTTAATGTTCTTCCTATTTCCTCTGCCAAATTGGACAAAAAGGTTTTCATGAAATATTATACGCTACTTATAATGCATAATTTGAGTCAATATTTTATCAGTTAGCGAGGGCAGCGAATTGGAAGAATAGTTAGCACGCCGGGCGAAATGCGTACCCTTATTTCCTCTGCCGTTACGTTCTGAGTTCAAATTCCGCCGAGGTCGACTTTGCCTTTCATCCTTTCGGGGTCGATTAAATATGTAGCAGTTACGCATTGGAGTCGATATAATCGACTTAATCCGGTTGTATGTCTTTGTTTGTCCTCTCGGTGTTTAGCCCCCTGTGGGTAGTAAAGAAATAGGCATTTCGCTTGCCGCTACGTTCTGAGTTCAAATTCCACTAAGGTCAAATTTGCCTTTCATCCCTTCAGGGGCGATTAAATAAGTATCAGCTACGCACTGGGGTCGATCTAAACGACTTAATCCATTTGATTGTCCTCTCTATGTTTAGCCGACTGTGAGTAGTAATGAAATATATATTTTATCGTCCGAAAATGGCCTAAAACAAAGATAAAACCCTGTGCAGTGTACTCAAATCTGATTAATCAACATTTTGAAGGCCATAATCGGCATCAGAATTCGTTTTAGGTGAACAGCAATTAGAGGACCCTGATTAATATTTGTTGCAAATTTGGAGGAAAGCGACTTCATACTCTTCAATTTACGGGCCTTAACGCTGCGAAAGTGCTTAAAAATGCGGTTTATCTGCCCCTCGGCCCTATTAGGCAAGAAGTTGAAAATGACTTTGCCCCATGACATTTCACATGCCCCATGACATGTAATGCATGGGTAATTTTTCATTAATACCGGTTGAGTGGATCTCATGGTTTAACGAGATGACAAACACACTGACAGACAAATATCCTGGGTTTTATATATAGAGTTGATATGACCATTCGTGCATTATAATGCTACTATATTATTATATATAATATTCATTCTAAACTAGGTCTTGTAAGTATATATACATTTTTAAGTTATGGTAAACACGCCTATCCTGTAGTTCTTTCTCTTTTAACCAAATAAGCTATTTATAAAAAAAGGTGTTTTATTTATCAGAATGTAACTAAGTTTTATGGAAGTTTGTATATGGTATTTTTTGTCTAATGTGCATTTCGTGTGCTAGCACTTTGGTTTTCCATTATTTGAAACACGCGTTGAAGTTGTTTTTTTTTCTCCATTACTATCAACTATATCCGGTTCAGTTTAGGATAAAGAATTTCATAATTTATAATTTTCAAAATGTATCCTTCTTTTGTCTTTCGAATTTGAGCATAGCCATACTTTGTAAAAAGAGCATATTTTAATTTATTGACTTTATAATTTAGATTAATTTAGATGTTGATTAATTCTGGTTTAATTTCAGGTTTAGAAGTGAAGAACTCTGAATTGTCAGTTTCGACCACCTCCTGGCTTGCGAAAGTTATGTCCCCCAAATGATTCTGTAAACTACGAAACAAATGGTAGTCTGAAGTCGCAGATTATCATGAAATTGCATAATTTAGGTAGACAACGCTATCATCATACTACTAATGATGATATAATAAAACCGAGCGTTTGTTTAATTTGTTGGTTAAACAGTTAGTCGTTTGTACTTTCGTTGCTATTTCTAATCTTGACAGTGACTTCTCTGATCGTGCGCGTGTCTTATATATTGGTGTAATGACTCTTGCTAGACACACAAAAATATGATTCAACACACGAAATCACATAAAAAAAAATTCTTGCAAACCAAATAAATACAATCTGTTATTAGGTGTATATTTAATTTGTTCGTTGCACCCCACACAGGCGAATGTTGCATTGTAATATTCTGCATGTGGATTAACTTGTGCTTTGCTTGCAGAAAGCCTGGATATTCTATTTGACACGATTATCATTATACAGGTTAATGCAGAATACGAATGATTCGATTTTTATTGATTGTTTTACTTTGAAATAGAACAATATTAGACACAAGACACAAGTAATTGTTAAACATACTTTTCTGAGATTATTATCTTAGAATATTCGTTTATTTTCTTAAAAGTCGAGACAAGTCAGTGGTTCAGGATAAAATGAACTGAGAGTTTCTTTGTTTTGACTGTTTATTTCCTTTCATTTATTTTCCGTATTTTTCACACTCTGTTTCTTTTTACTTTCGAGTTTTATATTATCAATGGAAGGCTAAAAATAACATCACGATAAGGTATAAAATAAAGAGCAACTAAAGATGATCTAGCGTTGAATTTGGAATCTACTCACTTGAAGACACACATGTGGACAGTGATTGGAGAAATATATTACTGCAATAATGTGCATAAAAAAAGTAACATTCAACAATTACCAAATCATATTACCAAATCACGGTGAAAGTATTGTAGTGGTTTCTAATAAAGTAGATTCATTCCATCTCCTCGTATTAAATTTCTTTTATATATATATTCTACGAATGCATGCAGATTTTCGCGTGTATGTCCAATAAAAAGAGAAACACTAATCTATAACATCATTTGGTAGCCGATAACCAGATAGAAGCGCT
>NC_042999.1:33061240-33073740 GCF_006345805.1 Octopus sinensis | reverse complement strand
CCGGTTCAGTTTAGGATAAAGAATTTCATAATTTATAATTTTCAAAATGTATCCTTCTTTTGTCTTTCGAATTCGAGCATGGACATACTTTGTAAAAAGAGCATATTTTAATTTATTGACTTTATTATTTTGATAAATTTAGATGCTGATTAATTCTGGTTTAATTTCGGGTTTAGAAGTGAAGAACTCTGAATTGTCAGTTTCGACCTCCTCCTAGCTTGCGAAAGTTATGTCTCCCAAATGATTCTGTAAACTACGAAACAAATGGCAGTCTGAAGTCGCAAGATCGGGGGAATAAGGTGGATGAGGAATTCGCTTCCCAGCCAAGCTCTCTGATCTCCTATGATGTTATCTTTGAAGTGTGGGGCTTTTCCCCTTTTACCAAGCCACTTTTTACGACGTTTAACATTTCGATAGAAGATCCATTTTTCGTCACCAGTCATAAGTCTATCCAAAAAGGGTGAAATGAGTACGCGAGAATGGAGAAAATAGCAGATGTCAACTCGGGATTAGCGGTTGCTTTCGCACAAATCACGAGGCACCTATTTTCCAAGGTTAGGAACCTTTCCTAATTGTTGAAGATGACGATGAACAGTTGTATGTTTTGAACTAAGTTTTATTGCCAATTCTTCAACTGATCATGTACGATTATTTTCAAGTAGTGCCTCAAAGAGCTTATCATCAAACTCAACTGGACATCCTGTTCGATCTTCATCTTCAAGGCTAAGAATTTTGCAAACCATCTACAAGTTATTTCATTCAAGTATTGTTTCTCATAAAATGGGTGTATGTTTCGAGTAGCTTCGGCTGCAGAGTTTCCTTTTTTGTACTCATAAAACATTGTGTTTCAAATGCTCTTTGGGTACTTCCATGTTAGGAAGGGTTTTAATCAAAGAAATTGTAAATATATTATTCTGTAAAATAATTTTTAATAAGTTTAAATGTACGCAAATGCATAAAAATAATTTTTAATTCCATTAGACATTCTAAAATAATATTAAATTTCAATCAATTTTAAAAAAGGTAAATCGGACTGAACTTATGGGATAACCTGACATATATATATAAGAATTTTTTGCGTAATAATATAAAATATCAAGGTTGTATAGAAATTAGAGCATTTGTAGATAGAAGATCTTACAGCTGTGTTTAGGATACTTATTAATAATATCCATTCATCGGAGACGGTGTGAGAGGAACGTTAAGTCATAGCTAGCCTTGTTTTTTACCTTATTACGCAAATAAATCTTATATACTTACGCTGACATAGAACCAACGTTGAACCCTTTATTCGCAATATTATCGAATCTGGAACTTAACTATGGTATGTCTATAGCGCTTATTCAGCAGCACACCTGACACCTTTCGGTCCCATGACACCATTATCTCACATATATATATATACAGGCATACACACATATACATACATATATATATATATATATATATGTTATTAATATATATACATACATACATACATACATACATATATATATATATATATATGTATTATATTTATATATATATACATACATACATACATACATACCTATATATATGTATGTTTCTGTGTTTGTGTGTGAAAAGATTGAATTCAATTTGATGCATTCTTTTTTCACTGAGGAGAACAGTAATTAATTCAATTTAATTTAATTAATTTCTAATTATTCCACCATGTTATTTACATGCTTATATTGCTGTTGGAAACGATCGTATGCATATATTTAAATCTCATCTCCATATTTAACAGTTTCCTGAGTTTCTATGGGATACCTTTCCATAAATTCTCATCACATGCCATATGCATACATACACACAAACTCACACACACACATATATATATATAAGTATATACATATATATGTATATATATATATATATATATATGTATATGTATATGTATATAGTCTGAGAAAGTGGGAGTTAGATACATGATAACGAGATGCAAGTTTGTATTTCCCTCTCTCTCACTCTGTCTCTCCCTCTCTGTCTCTGCAGTTTGTTTGATGTAAAAAGCTTGCTTCCCAACCGCATGGTTCCCGGTTCAGTCGCACTGCCTGGTACCTCTGGCGACCAGAGTCCTGTGAGTGGATTTGGTAGATGGAAACTGAAAGAAGACTGTCCTATATATATATATATATATATATATGTGTCTGTGTGTCTGTATGTGTGTGTGTGTGTGTGTATTTGTTTGTCTGTGTTTTTCCTCCACCATCACTTGACAACCGATGTTGATGTGCTTACGTCCCCGAAATTTAGTTGTTCGATAATTCGAATACGTACTTTCAGAGCACGTTTACTGCATATAACTTGCTCAGTTGATAGTTAGAAGTTTGCTAGAAATTATATCGTTATTTCAACAATGCTATGGCCTGAAAATGTTGTTGGTTTCATCTTTGTATGATGAATAATAGTCACATTATTTGTGAAGCAGGGATCCAGAATGCTCTTACCCCTGCTTTCCTGGCCTATCACGTGTTCCATGAGCCGCATATGAGGAATTGAAGTAATGTTTCTACATGTTTGTTTTAATTACATACAGTAACATCTCAAATTTGATATGGTTTGAGGAAAATTTAACATTTGGAGTTTAATTCCGGCAGAAGGAGTGTATTGATGTGTTGGTTCAGCCTTGTCAATACCTCTTCTCCGTTTCAGAAGCTAACATCAAATTTACTACCAAGTTACGAGGTATTTGGTGGATCATATATTGTACATACAACTATATCAATTTGCTTTAGACATATTAATAAGTTGTCGTAAACAGAGTTTGAGTATGCCATCTTTGCGGATGTATATGTATGTACGAAATACAGTATGCCTTGGTATATATATATATTTCCGCAGCTGTTATATTAGAGGTTACGTGTGTTTCTATAAGCGCCATGCATGTTGCTTGATTGCAGGCAGCAAGCTCGTTCAGCCAGAGAAATTAAACTGTGTTACTGAGGTCTAAGTAGACATCTGATGTTGATATATGAAAGCAATATTTAGGTAGGTAGTTCTGGTGTTACTGGTGTTAGTAGTGACCACCTGGGTCAATCACTTTTTGCGGTCTTGTGTATTGAAATGCCTGGCTTGGCTTTTGCATATTTTGCACCGATGTCAGTTGCTGCACGATATTCTGGGCCAGGCTCAAACAACAAAGCTGTGGTCATGCTGTCTGGTAGCTAGCTTTCACACGCCTCTACATATTGCTTTTTGAGTGGTGAAAATAGTATGGGGTGTTAAATTTCCTTTTTCTTATATGACCTGTTTTCCATGTTGGCGTTCTATTAGCCTGCACGTCCGTGCCTGATGATTTCATGCTTCTGTCTTGTTATTCAGAAAAGGCCGGAATCCGTTCCCCGTTATCCAAGTGCTCTCGCGCCATTTATGTTTATTTTACAGACGATCTGAACTCTGTAAGCTCTCTTTGTGTTTGTTAGTTTGACTTCCTTGTATTTCGAGTGTTTGTTTCTATCAATGCCTTACTTTCAAGGTTGAGAACAACGTCACTTTTACTGCCTGCCTCACTTATCTCCTCCTCTGTATTGTTCGCCACCAATATATATATATATATACACAGACACAATCAATGTATGTGTTTTACCTTATCAACCTCACGTACAAGAACCGAACCAGGGGCAAACTGAATAGCTTCTACGTTGTTACGTTTAAACTGGCTTAAGGACCTGCTGCTGGGATACCCGAACGATGAATACGTAGGAATAAATTCAAATACGAATTAGAAGCAGCGTGATTGTTGCATACCATATCCAACACACATATACAACGAATATGCACAGCTATTTCGACGGTGGGTTGTGAATGGACTCGGTGGAGTAGACCTTCTCTAGTCACCGGTTGTTAAAAAACGTGAGAGCCATAGTCATAAACACGTGCGACAACTCACCCTAACTCCCATTCAGGAGTGATCGGCATCGATATTTCGCCATTTTTTGGATTATCAACATCACGTTCTTCGTATTTTGCATCAAATTGTCTGATATTATGTACGCTCTTTACAAATTGGATAGGTTGATTAATTTAATATATATATATATATATTATATCAGAAAAATTGAAACTTACAGTAATGGTAACCGCCCTTTAATAATCTACTCCTTGATTTTGGACTACATTTTATGAAGAATAAATGCGACTAGTTATTTGTTTTCTGTAACCTGAAATTGAATATCGATGTTGGTATTATCTACATGATTATATGTGTAGGTTGTCTAACAAAATCCACAACTAGACTTTTAAACTAAGTGTATGCTCGTGATTTTCATTACTGTTGCATAAAATCTTTAATTCAAATCACGTTTCGATTAACGAAGTAATACATTTTTACTTGCAAATGAAACCCGGATTTTAATGGAATTCTACATAAAATATATTTATAAAGCAGTTCTTTTCCCCGTGCTTTTTTAAATACAGTGAATATATTTGTTCTTATATATTTCAAGTGAAACAGGCGAAAGTATACTGAATTTAAATACAAAATATAAAACAACAATGAAAAGCCTTATTTTCTGCATATGTTAGGAATAGGTATGCAACAATTGGGATTATACAAATGGGACTATTTTCCCTTATTATCTCACAGTCAGGTTACTGTAAAACATAATTTGGCTCCCTAACATTCAGTGTTCAAAAGCTTGGACATTTTCTGGAAGATAACACGAATTACGTGTTTCCTCTAGTAATTGCAAAATATATGTATTTAATTTCCTTGTTCAACAAAAAATAAAACAGAAACAAAATGCAACGTAATATTCAGATGTTGCAGTAATGTGCCAGAAAAGGAAACAAAATAAGGTTTGTATTGTAAAAAGCAATTATGTATATGAGATAATATACATCTATAAAAATGTATACCAGCGGTTTCTTCGAATACGCTACGCACTACGAAGTTACTGCACCGTGCCAGTAAGGGTACCATTATGAACCATAATAAACTAACCATAATAAAGTATTAGCAAAACTAATGCATGCCACCAGAGTATTTTGATATTTAGTAAATTATGAATAGGTTTACGAATAGGATACATATGTATTGAGATATCTTTCACCTGAGGTTATTCACATTAATAAGGATACACTATCTCCAAATCTATGCAAATGAAAGCGAAATGTAATTTTTATCTAAGCATTATAAGTAATTCGGTAGCTATAACGATCTGTATATAAACTGCCTTATGCACAACGGTGGTTTTGTTCGCATATACATACACACAGAGACACAGACAGACACACACACAGACAGACACACACACAGACAGACATACAGCCACACACACATACTCAAATATATATATATGTATATATGGCACTGAAACATGGAGAGGCACATGCAGCGACTACAAGAAGATCCAGTCCTTCATCAACAAAATTTCTCTGGCAGATCCTCCATCTGAAGTGGTTCGATTGGGTGCCAAACACCGACCTGTGAGAATGGGCTAGCCAGGAGCCCATACATGTTCAGATTAGACGAAGGAAATGGAGATGGATCGGACACACACTAAGGAAGGAGCCCTCAAATGTGACACGAAAGCACTTGATTGGAACCCGCAGGGGAAAAGGAAGCGAGGACGCCCGAAGTAGACATGGAAACGGAGCATTTTGTACGAGATCAGCGCCATCGGCCTGACATGGGAAGCAGCCAAGAAACACGCTAATGACAGCAACAAGTAGAAAAACACAGTTGAGGCCCTATGCTCCACACGGGGCAAAAAGGATATATATATATATATATATATATATGTACCTTCATTAGCAGTTAATATTCTGCAGAGCTAATGTGTTAAACTAATGTGAGTGCATTACTGATGTTATTGTCTATGAAGATATGAGAATTATAAAAAGAAAAACTCTTGAGGTTTTGGGATTACGAATATTAAAGTGTAAATATATTACAACAGTATTCTTAAATTTCTATTAAATTCCTAATCAAAATCACTTAACAAGTTTTCAACAGTAATTGAGTATTAGCAAGGAAGTAATATATTTTATAGCTGAATTATGTTTTGCTTGACACAAATCAAAATATTTGTGAATAAGGATTTCGTGAATATCATATCCTTATATTTGTTAATTTAGAATATATTTCATGTTTAATTTTATATTTTAATTCAAGTTCACCGAGTAAATAAACCTTCAGCATGTATTCGAAAAGAAAATCCAATTATTCAATTATATATTGTTGAAATAACTTTTTAGATCTATAAATGTATAAATATTTCTAAACGTGGAAATATGTGTTATTGATAATTAAACTCGACAATTTACCTTCTAGTTATTTTCATATTTTCGCATTTATTTAAACAAATCAATGTATATTGAAATACACGACAAATTATCTCAGAAGTCGTTCTTATAACGTTTTACCCATACTATTCCCCATGTTTAGACATTAATAGTAATGCTTAGGTATATAAAATTTTCATTGCTGAATCGAGAGTACATGACTTTTTAATGCTAATATATAATTAATATAAAACATGAATGGCCTATGATATAGAGCTTAATTGATTCTAGTATGAGAAAAGTAAACTCTTAAAGAGCATATTTAGAAATATAGTGAAAAGAATTCAGAATATTATTGCAAGTGTCACATTTTTCAGAGCGTATGATATAGATGTGAGTGCATAAGGAAGTCAGAAAACAACGCTCGTGGGCTATTGTGGTGAAAAGTAAAAGTGCGTTATATTACAACGCATAAAAATACGTAATGATGTATATAAAGTCGCGTGCATATACGCCTTCTCTCTCTTTATCACACACACATACACATATACACACTCCCACACACACTCTTCTCGCTTATAAATGAGATAAAGCATAAGATATATAAAGGCAGTTGAGTATGTTACTAGAAAGTGTACCCTTTTGACTCGTAATCCAATGTTTTGTGTCAAATATTTTTCTAACAAATTTAATTGTTAGAATCTGCACCAGAGCATAAGCAAAATTATTAATTATCATGATAAGACTCTCATGCACGCAAAATATTCGGGTTTCTAAACTTTGGGTTTTATTAATATCATTGATATTTTTATGTCGTCTACGTAATATGCATTTCATGTTGAAACAGCAGATATACCAGATGAAAACAAATACTTGACTTACAATAAAATGCAGCCTTATAAGCTTTATACATTACATTCAAAGATCAGAAAGGTAATTCACTTGGAGTAAAGAATTCAACAATGAAAATACATATAAAGAAAAAGCATTCCATTATTTTCGAGATTAAAATTCACATTTATCTCATATGGAATGTTAGAATTTTTTATTCACCTGTACATTGTTACAACTAATATGCAACTTTATCAATTTATGCAATTTAATAGAGTTTCGTTCGGAAACGTTATAACTTATCCCGATCTTGAATATTTAGAATTCAGAACATTCTCGAATTCATAAATTGATCGTAACAAAGTCAACTCTAGGCTTCAAGGCCCAATAAAGCAAATGAAAATAGAGTAGTGCGGCCAGTAATATGGTCTATCCTTCTCTCGTCTACTATATATTGGTAATTTCTGATAACAAACACCAATATACTACTACTGCTACTACTACTACTACTACTACTACTACTACTACTACTATACTACTACTACTACTACTACTACAACCACTACAACCACTACTACTACTACTACTACTACTACTACTACTACTAACTAATAATAATAATAATAATAATAATAATAAAAATAATAATAATAATAATAATAATGATGATGATATAATAATAATAATAATAATAATAATAATAATAATAATAATAACACATATACACTTTTCGAGCTCACAAATGATCAACTTTAGAAACTTTGATATCTACAACTTCTGTGAATACGTACCCTTTCTTTCTCCCATAGTATTCAAAAATGTAAGCATCCTTTTTATTCTAAGAATACTACAAACAGAAGATCATCTTTAGTAAATTTAAAAAAATTAATATCTACAATTCCCTGTAAAACTTTACTCTCTTTTTCTTTCCTTTCCTTTCTCTCTGGGTATCCGAAAATGTAAGCATCGTTATTATTGCAAAAACGCTATAATCTTTTCTGATCAGACATACGAATGGAAATCACTAGAAAATTTTAAAACTTTAATATCTACAATTTTGTGTGAGTATTTTATCTTTCTTTTCTCCCTAAATACTGGAATATGTAAACCTGCCTTTTATTGCAACAACACAATTAAATGCGCCATAAAAGAAGGAGGTAAGCACCTACCAATATATAGAAACTGCACAATTACAAAAACTGTAAACCATAGTATAACTTATGAAAAGAAAAAAAATATTTGTTGTTATTTTTTCTATCAGTAATTGAAAATAGAGCAAGGTAATTGGTTCTTTTCAAGGCCCAGCTCAAAGCTCTCATTGATTACTAGTAGTAGTAAACACATTTGATCTCTGCTGACCCCAAGGGTGTGAGGCCGCTTTTGTTTCCTTATCGCATAAGAACTTTCCCATTGCTGATCTCTTTAACATCTGCCGAATCTATTTAAAGACCAATGGAATTTAATCTATTCACCAAGCTGTCCGACTTGCACCAATTATTTCCTTGAACCCTCACATATTTATGATTATTTCAAGTACAAGACAACAGATGAAACTAAACATTTGATAATACCTTTTAATAATAAATGGAAATGATAATAATGATGATGGTAATAATAGTAATAATAATGATAATGATAATGATAATAATAATAATTTTAGCCAAAGCTCATGTCGGATCAAGGGAGGAGGTATTAACAATGACATATAGTAAACCATTGAAAATAATGATTTCAGTGACGATAATAATAATAATGATAGGAAGCGGTTCGAATCTCCTCATGCTATGATCGTAGATAAATCTAGTGATGTGGCGTCACAATAAAAAAACACTGGTAATTGCGAAACCTGACAATCGCTACCTCACATGAGGTAGGGAATAACGGCGGTCATGAAACCGAAGTCCTTGATGCTGGTTCAGAGATACTGGTCCGACTCAAGCCAGTCGCTATTCAACAAGAGACCAGCACACAGCCATCCTAGATGTAACAAACATATCAAATCTGTGGTCATGGAGTGTTACTACCTGAGCAAACCCATAGACGAAAATGATGTTCATCTTAAGGGAAACCGACAACGTAGGTATGATCAATGGAGAGAAAATGATTGTTTCAATTCACGTAACAAAGATAATGTGATCAAACTAGAACAATAAGAAAAAATCATTGGTTGAATGAAGTAGAGATTGAAGCTATCAAAACACGGGTATTGGAAAACAGCAGTAAAAGAAACGAGGAAAATACAGCTCCTACTGATAAAAGTAATCTCGTGGTAGAAAACAGAGGTGAAATCTCTAATAAACCACAGGAAAGGAATAGTGATAGCTTGCTCGATAAGAAACATATAAATGGTTTCGAAGAAGATAATAAAATTCATGGTAACATGACAGATTTGCAAAAAGCAATCTACAACATAATAAAAGAAAGGCTACAGGAGGACAATAGCGACATTATTTGCAGCCTTAAAAAGGTTGATGGGTGAGAAAATCGAACCAAGAAACGAAAAATGTGAATGGAATTCTGAACGACATCAGAACAAGAAACATCACAGAAACAAATAATTTGATCAAAGCAGCAACTATTGTAGCAGAAAATGCGGTTCTTGATGTTAAAAAAAAAGACCTATAATTGGAGTGACAAAAGAAAAAAAAACATGGTGGAAATGAAGAATTCAGGCGTCATTTTATGTGCTCTCGAAAGACATTTATGTGTTAGATCGAAAAGAGGTGGGACTAAAACATGAACGAAAATACAGGGCACTGAACAGATTAGGAAGTATGATATTGGAAGAAAGGGCCTGAAAAGGTAATAGAGGAACGGAAACAGTGCCTCGTTGCAGAGAAAGCGAAGATGGTAAGATAGGAGGAAAGATTGAAAGGATACGAGCAGAATAGGTTGTTCAGAGTACATTAGAAGAGATTCGACAACGAAATAAATGGAGAGTGAAGAAATGAAAAGTTGACGCCAGATAACGTTGTAGGTCAAAGGTTTTGGAGTGACATCTGGAGAAAAGACAAGGAGCTCAAGAAGGATGCTGAATGCTTGCAAGAACTGAAGTAAACAGTAATCTGTCGAAATCACACGCAGATCTAGTTAATTCATTTAGAGAAGAGAAGGAAATCAGCAAAAAATAGGGGCAAATAGAAGGCTCTGGGACCAGATGGAGTTCAAGGCTACTGGATCAAAAGATTTCGTGGATGTTATGCACGAATAGATGCACAACTCAACACCTTGTTAAATGCCGACCAAGTAACACCTCTATGAGCACTTCAACGCTAAGCTCGAAAGTTGCATTGTCAGACCATAGGCACGTGCTTTGGTACAAGAGGAACCCAATGCTGTCCCATAGACCCGGGTGGCTGAGGTGCAAAATAGCAACAAAAACACCATTTGGTCTTTGGTGGACTAAAATGGGCACACGGTGGACAAGCCGGATCAGATGTGTGCAGTGGATTAAATAGCAGATGGATTTCAGTGCTTACCTTGATAGCCTGCCACGACTCTCAGTAAAAGATGCGGATGGATCAGCGAGAGATGCGGATATTTACTGCAAGTGGCAATAGCATGAAAGAATTCCAAAATCTGTGAGCCATGGAGCAGTGCTACTGTCGAGAAAGGTTGATTCAAACAGTTTAGGACTATCACTCTGTTTCGTGCAGACTTGACAATTTTGGCCACGGTGTTAGTGAAGTGGGTAGCGCTCGTCGTGGAGAAACTGGTTGGAGACGCACAATCGGACGCCATCCCAAGCGGGTCCACTGCCGATAACCGCCACCTCATGCGCTACATAGTAGACATGGTAGTTAAGGAACCTGGCATGGATGAGGCTCTGATAAATTTAGATCACTGAAAAGCCTTTGATAAAGTTGATCAGCAATATCTGGCGGCAACACATATTCAGTCAAACGGTTACCAATTTCAAGGGATTTCGCTCAAAATTCACGTCCGTTTTATTTAGTTTAGTTTCTTTATTCAAATTACAAAGCGCTTGATTAGCTTAAGAATCTGAAGTTAATCCCGGACAACTCCGAGCTATACTGCTAATATATATATTTATATACTAGCATCAAAGACCCGTCGGTCCCGGGTCATAGTGCTAGTGCGTGTATATATGTATATATATATGTGTACATATTACATGTACATCTATATATATACATCTACACATAAAATGGAAAATACAAAGTTATATCTTGATATCGCTAGTGATAACAATACTCAAAATATATAATAGACTGGAATTGTTAGCTCTTCTTTTTTCTCTACATTGTATACTTTATTGACAATTGTCTTTTCTTTAATTTAATATTTTATTATCTATCTGGACTATTCCATTTCTGCACGCTAATTTTATTTTTAATTTATTCCCATTCATGTGAAGCCACTTATTCAAGTTGAAATCATTGATGCTATTTTTACTTTTGTATGTTACGATTATATTATACTCTAGTTTGATTTTAATTATTACTTACTACATATAATTCAATTGTTATTATTATTTTTATTGTTAAAGTGAAAGCATCTGGCATAAAATTGAGAAATATTTTTGTTTCATTTTTAACACGTAATACTGAAATAGTGGAGAAGATATATTGCTGTGGGCTCGCCCTAGGCAAAAAGTTAATTTTTTTTCCGATGACACTCCCCGGACCCTAAGTAAGGCGTGTGTAAAAATTTGAATGAAATTGATTGTGTAGTTCTCAAGTTTTAGGGAAACACAAAGACACACACACACACATACACACACACACACACACACACACACACACACACACACACACACACACACACACACACACACACACACACACACATTCTCAGTTTTATATATATAAAGATATATATATATATACGTGTGTGTATGTATGTATAGAAAATTGTTGACATTAAGCTAATCCTCTTCACCTATCTCTTGGTGTCTATCTGTTTTAGCATTTCTATCACATTTCCTTTTTAAAATCTTCTCCACTACAAGTAAATTATTGCAACACCAGTTTATTTCTTGCACATATCAAGCAAAATCTAAAATGTCAGAAGAATAAGTAGGTTTCGACATCTTTATATAAAAAAAGCACTTGATATATGTTAAACAACATCCTAACTATTCTTAACGTTTATTGCTAATATAACTGAATTTTGAACGTGAAAGTCTTTTAATATATATATTCCTCCAGCATTCTACAGCTTCGAGGAAATTAAAATCCAGCTGGAATTCGCTTCTAAAATTTGCTATTTGATAGTATATGATTTATTTCTGACCCGCAATGAATATATTGTGAAAATGTTTAATCTTATTTTAAACCTTTATTCACATGTTTTCGTATGCTTAAATGGAACGTTACTGAAGATGCGATCTACGATCGTTGTCATTTATGATCTGTTTGTATACTATATACACGGAATATTAGCAACATCAATTCTGATGATTAGAATTTTAAATT
>NC_042999.1:33001240-33056240 GCF_006345805.1 Octopus sinensis | reverse complement strand
TACTTGACAATGGTACAAAACTATTTTTGAGATATTCAATGCATTCTTGCGTAAACATTTTCTTTGCGTTGCTTTGTCAATACTCTTAAAATGTATTAAGTACTTTGAAAAAAGAACGTTAAGCATTTACCTCATTTAGCTAAATTTCTACAGGGCAATATGGTAATTCCCACCACCACCACCACCTAAATATACAATAAAGGCGTTATAAATATCTTTAGAAATGTGTTTATGTTAAGGAGCTATTTTTACTATAACCAGGATTTCCTGATGCCCTTTTACACGGAAAGAACTTTAATCAAATATTTATTCGCTGGTGTTTGTGCTGCTATTGACGGCGCCATTGTGCTTGTTGTGATTATTGCAGCTGCTCTTCTTGATGTTATCATTGTGTCGTTGTTAAATTCAGCTCATCTCCAAAATCATAGCGTTTGTAACACCCATCTCCTATTTTCCGACACAGAATGTCAAGATCGACGTTACACAACGCTGTTTTTACTATTCGATAGTCTTATTTATTTTCATGCCATTTGCTGTTTTGATACATTTAATACAATGATACTAATTGATTCCAAGTTTTCATAACAAAGAGCACAATGGCCAGCGGCTACGTCCATATTAACAACACAGAAAAATAAATAAATAACTAAAAACCAAAATACTTAATATGAAATATTTACAAGCCACAAAAAAATACAGCAGGAAAGCATAGAAATTTGCGGTCTGATTACCAAGACATTTGTTACATTTGGATCTCAGCAGTATAGGCGAACTTCAGAACATTCTGAGTGGAGATACATAATCGCAATATTCCGAGGCTTAGACTCTGTTTCAGATTAATCATTCCTCCGTATGATTTCTCAATAATTTCTACGAGTGTGTATGGTAATCAACGATTAGGCAACGACTATAAATAAAAGGACAATTCAAAATTTCTAATATATTTTAAATTTCCTGTTTGTATCGCCTGACATCACTCAATAAAATTCATCTTATATATATATATATACTTATATATATACATACAGAAACGACTGCTCAACCACTCAAATGTGGAAGTCATATATCTCGACTTTGCAAAGGCCTTTGATAAAGTCGATCATGGAATGATATGCCATAAACTGCGTGATCTTGGCATAGTTGGAAAACTGGGAGAATGGCTTCATGACTTTCTGAAGGTTAGAAGCCAGGTGGTAGTAGCCAATGGTACCACTTCTATTAACACGCAAATAGTGAGCGGTGTTCCGCAAGGCACTGTTTTGGGACCACTACTGTTCATAATGGTCCTCTCAGCCACGCAGAGAGCCACGATCACAAGTTATGCAGACGATACAAAAGTTTCACAGGCAACACAGAACCCTGAAGACACTATGCACCTGCAATGTGAGCTGGACAAAATATACAAGTGCGCTGAAAAGAACAGCATGCAGTTCAATGCTGAAAAGTTTCAAGCTTTATGCTATTAGCATGCAAAACTAAATGCAATACCCAATAAATATACTGGACCGTATGCGAGAAAGGTATGCCATAATATATATCTGGAAGATCCTAGAAGGACTTGTCTCAAACAATGGCATTGAGAGTGACACAAATACTAGAACTGGGCACCACTGCATAGTGCCAAGAACTCCAATTTTGCCATCAAGATGCAGGACAAGATACTGTGATAGCCAAAGCTTCAGACGCCCACAGCTCTTCAATAACACCGGAAGAACCTGAGAGGCCTGCATGGGGTGGATGCAGACGTCTTTCTGTCAGGTGTCCCAGATGAACCAACGTCACGGCAGGAAGTGGAGATGAGGGCAGCTGCATCGAACTCTCTCATGCACCAAATGGCAATTGCTAAAAAGCATTCGTGAAGTAAAATCATGTAGCAACAGCGAATGGCAGTGCCCCATCATGGCCACAACTAGTGAGCTGAAACTAGATACAATAAAATAGATAATATATATATATATATATATATATATATATATATATATATATATATATATATATATATATATATATACATATATATACATATATAGTCAATAATAATAAGGGTAAAATTAATTAATTAACTAGTAATTAATAATTTTACCAAGCAGTGTTCAGTATGTAAAAAACCCATTTACGGTAAAGTTAAACATTATTTTATATAATTAGGGTTCAGCAAAAATTGCTTTACAACCCACCGAACTTTTAGAAATAGCAGCCAAAGAATTTAGCTATTTTCTCTACATTAAGAAGAGTTTCCCAGATAATATATACTCAAAAACATTACACGTAGGTATAGAGGGAAAGATAACGAAAGTTCACTGGAAAGATTGATTTCTTGTGAACGCGTTTCTGGGTTAGTTAGATATAGAGATGCTAGAAATACATCCCTATTCCAACATTCCTTTCATCAGCAAAAGATTTCATTAAATTTAAATTTGAGAGCACTAAAAATCGAACTTACCCATCTGATTTGAGTAACCTCAGACGTACCAACTTCGACATCCAGTACTAACGAATTCAAAACGTACGAATGAGTCTTTGCATCCTCCACTGTCCACCCCCGTGGGTTATAGAGCAACAAATTCCTACAGAAGTATCTGTAGTTTAATATCAGGGAGAGAATTATATTGTCAATAATAATAAGGGTAAAATTAATTAAAATTTCGGTGTGTGGGAAAGCAATTTTACTGAACCCTAATTATATAATATATATATATATATATATATATATATATATATATTGGTCAGAACCCCATGATAGACCGTTAGCTCCTACACGCATTTTTATCTCTCCTTGTTTCTCTCCTTGTTTCTTTTTCTGTGTATATTTCTGTGGAAGAGCGTAGGCTCGAAACGTAAAGGACTTGTTCTATTTCTATTCCTGAACGCCGTACTAATACATTTGTCTGTTTGTACTCCACCTGCCTTCGTCTTTTGTTTATTTTCGTAAACCTTCCCGTTATATATATATATTATATATATATATATATTATATATATATTATATTTGTTTTATTTAACGATACTTCTAATTCTTTCGGAATTGCGTGATGTTGGGAAAATTTAACAATAATGAATAAAAGGAAAGGTGGTAGATTCAATTGAAATTGTTCATGTCGTGTTTACAATGTTGACAGATCATCGACTTACACGAATCCTCATGATACACATAAAGCCTTCCGTATATTCAGATGGTTCCCAGTCCTAACTTTTCTCAACAACAGCTTTAATCTTTATGATCTTCAACGCCTTTGGATGTTTATCAAGATTTTCCTGCAAAAACAAGACACACCTGTTGTCAAATTTAGCCCAAATACCTTGTTTATATTTAAAACATGATAAATCATAAAATTTTGAATGTGTTGCTTCCTTTATTCCATTTCGTTTCGGAATGTGCAGCGAGCCGTAAATTATTCAAGTGTCTCGAAGCATGCATAAATGATAGAGCTTCTGAAACAAATATCAAAAAGAAATGTCCCAAAAGAAATGAAAACAGGAGTTACGGCGAATTACATGGCACCTTATTTCACTCAAGATTTTCCCTTGTAAATTCGAAAATTATTTTAAATTGAGAAAAAATTCATATTTTTTACATTTTAAATTTATATTTAAAAAAGGAAAATAAAAAATGAACGTCTTATTGAAGTTACATAATTTATTTTGATTAATGCACCAAGCCACAGAAAAACAAAAGTGGGGTTACTTATTGTCTGCAGCTCGTGCATTGGCTCACTTTAATCAACGATGTTTCCTGCTTGATTATTGCCTAACATGCATTTGTGTGGGTAAGGCGTGTATATATACATATATACATATATACAGGAGTGGCTGTGTGGTAAGTAGCTTGCTAACCAATCACATGGTTCCGGGTTCAGTCCCACTGCGTGGCATCTTGGGCAAGTGTCTTCTGCTATAGCCCCGGGCCGACCAATGCCTTATGAGTAGATTTGGTAGACGGAAGCTGAAAGAAGCCTGTCGTATATATATATATATATATATATATATATAATATATATATATATATATATATGTGTGTGTGTGTGTGTGTGTGTGTGTTGTGTGTGTGTGTGTGTGTTTGTGTGTCTGTGTTTGTCCACCTAGCATTGCTTGACAACCGATGCTAGTGTGTTTACGTCCCCGTTACTTAGCGATTCGGCAAAAAAGACCGATAGAATAAGTACTATGTTTACAAAGAATAAGTCCCGGGGTCGATTTGATCGACTAAAGGCGGTGCTCCAGCATGGCCGTAGTCAAAATGACTGAAACAAGTAAAAGAGTAAAAGAGATATAGCGGAAATTAACAGAACAACAAAGAACGAAGACAGGTGTATAGACAACAAGCAGGTGTATTAGTTAGACGCTCGGCAAGGTGAAAAAGTAGTTTTATGTTTCGAGCCTACGCTCTTCGACAGAAAGGAACACGAGGAAATAAACACAGAGAGAGAATAAAAAATAAAACATTTGGATTTAGCGGTCAATCATAGCGACTGGTTAGAAATTGGTAGTTGGACAGGAGAGGTAAGGAAAAGGAGAAATAATAAAGTACTGGTGATCCCAAAAAGGAAGGTGCGCGTACATGAATGTATGTGGGATTGTGTGTGTCAATGGGAGCTAGTGACTTTGACATATGAATATGTGCGTGTGTGCATCTGTAATGTGTGGGTATGTGGATGATGTGCGGCTGTGTGGATGATGCTTTGTGAATATGCAGACGATGGTATGTGATGAGGGTGCTGGGAAGTGGTCAGTTCCAGTGTGTGTGGTGTGGTACCGTTGGGGTGTGTGAGTTTGGGGTTGTAGTGTGAGGATGTGTGGGTGGGGGTATGTGGTGGTGGGATGTGTAGCGATGGGATGTAGACAGAGGGGATATCAATGAAGAGAGAAGGTGAAGAGAGGGAGAGAGGAAGAAGGAAGAGTGGAAGCAGCTATCAGATGAAGTTAGGAGAGGAGGGGAGTCGAATGACGAAGGGAGGGGAGTTGAAACCAGGTAGCGCAAAGTAGCCAAGAGAGACTATTAATTCCTGTTCACGGCAAAGGCGGGAGTCCGGATGGTCCTTGTGCGTAGTCAATATATATATAGGGAGAATTCACAAAATAAAACAAGACGAAGACAGGTGGTGTAGACAACAAAAAGTTGTATTAGTTTAACCCTCGGGAAGTGAAAAAGACTTTAACATTTCGAGCCTATGCTCTTCGGCAGAATGGAACGCAGAAAGAAACGAAGAAGGAAAATAAAGGGAGAAAAGAGAGAAAATAAAGAATGTGTAATGGGTATCTATCTATCTTGGCGAATATATATATATATATATACGGTCGAAGATGATTTGTTTGGGATTACTCATATCAGACGGGTATGTTTGATTTTTAGTGCTCTCAAATTTAAACCTAACGAAATCTTGGGCTGATGACGGAAATGTTGATAGGAGAATGTATTTCTAGCACCTCTGTATCTAACCAATCAAGAAACGGTGTTCTCAAGTAATCGATGTACGTGTGAGCTTTCGTTATTTTTCCCTCTATACCTACGTGAATTATTTTATAGTAGAGGAAATAGCTAAATGTTTTGGCTGCTATTTCTAAATAATAAATAGCTCTGCTGTCTTCAATATACACATATGCTTAAACGTATCCGTCCGTACACATATATGAGTGCAATTTTAGAACTTCTCTGAAACCTTATTATCTGAAAGCTTTTTCTGTTGTCTATTCGCCTCGCTTTTTGCTCGTCATTCATAATTTGATTGCGTCTGATTTATCATAATTTTGTCAGTCATCTTCAAGTAATGTAATTAATGCCAGCGAGTTATGTGATAGATGATATTAGGTGACACAATATCGTATCTGCAGAAGATTCAAAAATCGGAGAAGCAGCTTATTAGATCATGCGAACACTGAGCACATAATACGAGGAAATGTATATCCGTACGTGGTTAAAAGGTTATAACCGATTGAGCAAGTCAGTACTATCCTGATGTAAGTATAAAATACCATTTATAAATTTTCCTGATAAAGAAAAGAATAAATAGATATCGGGAATATTACGAAGTTCTACATAAATGGAATGCACATTAATGTTACAAATAATATGTTTCTGAAATCTTTAATAACCATTACCTTCCTAGAAGAAAAAATAAATTAAGGAGATGTTTTTTTTTTCTGTAAGTTATAATAAATTACTTTATGATTTGGTTGGCATCGATGGTGTTCGTAGCCATTTTGAGAATGTTATATTGTCACTGTAAGCTATTATGCGATATGATTTCTAATAAATTACGATATGCTAACAAGAGGGAATTGATTATTATAAGACTTTTTTTTATAAATCTACCAGCATTTCGTTTAATTTGAGTTATTATTGGCGATTCTAGTTTTTCTTTCAATATAATCTCGATATACATATAAGGCATACATGTAAAAGCAAGTCTTATGTATACAATTATTTCTAATAGTGTCGCATTGACACCTCATTTTCAGTTAACAATAAAGCATAAGCATTGACAATTATACTTTTCAATTGACTATATCCCGAGAATTTTACGCTAAATTACACTGCGGGGACGTTAAACACTAGGGTGCATGAGCAAATATTTCTCGCATATTAAACACTGAACTGTCTCACATCAGCGGTTGATCGAGATTCATCGTTGGCGATACTGATTTAAACTCCTTCTACCGGCATTTTCTAAGTTTTGACTATATAATGTCTCATAGTATTCGGTATTTGAAACTTTGTCAGTAACGCTGAATATTAATATATATTTTACTAGCCAAGATATGCTCCAATGTTATTTTAGATGGCAAGTCTCAGTATGTGCGGTGAACTAAATACAACTTTGTTCTATGGAAGATAGTCTTTTTCGATTTTGAAAGCTTTTCTTTAGTCCAATGATAGATGGCAAATATAAGAATGAATTTTATTTGTGAGTCCGTTTTCTTGAGATAAAGTAGAATTCTTAACCCAGCATTTTCAAAAAATTATACATTTGACACATCTGAGGAATTACAACCGTGTTTCGTGGTCTGCTACCACAACAGCTCCTTTATAGGACCCAGTTAGCTCAAGGCATCATCAGGAGGAACCACGTCCGGTTTCGGCCTCTACTCCTCTACCGTTTTGACGTGGCGGGGTCCCCCTTTCGGAGGTGTTTTCAGCTCTGGTGTTGGGTGCATGTCTTCTTTCTTCTGTTCCCTGGCCTCTTCGATGTATCTTCAGCGAGTGTCAGCCGGCGACTAACTGACTTGTCAAATTTTTCCCTTTAAATATCTGACGCAAGGCTCCAGCAGGCAGCCCTAGCAAGTTGTCCCGTGACACTGTCTCACCTTAACTGACTAGTGAAGGCGCGTATATATTGTTCTTGCTCTTCTTCCTTCATTATAAGATTCACCTCTAATCTCACTTTTGTATGATAATTCACTTTATAGAGAATTTAATTTCAGAACACAGCTCATATTTGGTTTCTGGCCCTGATAATGTTAAACGAATGTTTAGCTGTATATTCTTTCGAGGCACATAGTAATCGACCTCTGTTTTAATTGTGTTAGCAATGTGGCTGAGTTTTTAACTATTGACAGTTTGTATCACAATTCATTATTATTTCTGAAAAACGGTGACATTTCCACGCTTCGCTTGACACTGTTCATCTACTTACTGGGATAATTTAGCGCTTTTAGCTGGATTTTGAGAATCATAGAGTTGCAATTACACATAGTTTGACATGTATGCTCCATAAACTTTAAAATAATTCCTGAATAAACTATACGACATTTTTAATGGGCTTAATCATTATGTTTACCTCATCTTATTTAGTCCTCATCGACTTTCTGTTCCTTGTAGTATCATCCTATGTAGGTCCTACTATTACCACTTTATGCTTACGACGCTTGCTTGTGATTTTGCTTGATTGCAAAGTTTTGTTCTTTTTTTTTCATTTGTTAATGTAAAAGCCTTCATTAATTATATTCTTACCTCACCATCTAGTGCTAATCCTTATTAGATGGCTGTTCGTCATAGGAGTAATGCCAGTGCATTTTAAGCTACAATGTCATACAAAAGCTGCATGTTAAGCTATAAAATCTTAGCTTGACACGTGTATGTATCATATATTGTTATCCTGGATTCACTTGTCATATCTTAATTCATTCATTAAGCAATTCCTTTCATTTTATTTTTCCTCATAAGGTTAATCTCAGGAAGCGCTGTAAAGTCAATAATCGTTTCAAATGAAATCCGTCGGTAGGTATCATGCTGTTTAATTATTGCCTTGTACTTTGCAAACACAAACATTCAATTGTGTTGACAATTATCTTCTAGTCATTATCAGATGGTAGCAGGATATGTGCCTCGGGTTATACGGGAACTACAGCTGATCTTCCGTTCCTCTTCTCCAAAGGGGATAATATAATCTATATTCAATCTGCAGAGTATTCTGGTTTACAATAATTCCATAGAATATCGAAAACGAGCATGATTAATGATATTACTGATATGAATTTGAGGTTAATTTTCATTTAAAATCTGAATTTTAATTAAAATGCATGCAGGAAATACTATGAATTGGTATTAATGACGATGTCATTGCATATAAATCATTTTTTGCAAAATAGTTATTTTGAAGTTCATAAAGCATTTTACGTGTTCAGATTTTTTAATTATAATTAAAGAGATTACGTTCTTACAACTCGTGTGACGGAATTGTAGCAGCTACGTCTCAATGACATAGTGAAAAACTCATTGCATGTACTACAATTAATTACTAGCATGCTCTAGAAAATTCAGAACATTATATTTCTAGTTTATGAATAATTAACATGAATTTAGAGTGCATTTGGCTAATTAATATTATGTAGATAAAATGTTATATTTCAATGACACTTGATTTAGAGTGGCACACTGCAATTTCACTAAAAATCTACGACCAAAATGTGCTCGCAGTTATTTAATATTTTCGATCGTTTTCCCTTGCCGATAACGTGAATATTTTTCCGGTTCGTGTTGAATATGATAACATAAGAGTTTCGCACTATTCACGTTTTCTAATGCTTGGAAAAGATCGCCACATACAGATGTTTATTTGATGTTCATGGAACACTTTAACCTGATAACTGAATTTCTTTGTTTTTCTCTATAAAACAATACATTTAAGCATGGTATAGACACATATGTTTATTTGCAATTGTACATTTCTTTTTCTGGATTTTCTCTCTATATCACATTTCACTAGTTATCAACTAGAATCTAATATTTTACCACGACGTGAAAAATGCACACATAAACCAATTGATTATAGGTCGTTAGTCTGCGAAAGTAATTTCTTCTTAGTCTGATATGTAAAAAGCATTCATTAAAAAACATCAATCATTTATTTCATTTGAAAGGTTGAAAGTGTGCCTTATTTTGAAGTGGGGGTTACTTCAGACAATCTGAAGTTTTTTCCAGTAGGCATACGGGATATAATGTTCTGAATTTTCTAGAGCATGCTAGTAATTAATTGTAGTACATGCAATGAGTTTTTCACTATGTCATTGAGACGTAGCTGCTACATAGTTTTATAAATAAATGAAAAATAGAACCCTATATTGCTAGACCAATTATGTATCCAAATGTTTGAATATAAAAATGAACAATAATCCGTTTTGGCGTATTAGACACTTCTGTTATAAATACGAGGGGCGTTCAATAAGTAATGCCCTGACCCACTTCCCATAGCAGTAGAGCAACGAAACTTGGCACAGTTATTAGTCATTTTCTACATAGGAATCACTCAGAGTTACACATTTTTCCCATCTTTTGATGCAACTCTGGAGACCGTTTTTGTAGAGGACCCCAGATTGGTCCTCCAACCACGACGTGACTTCAGAAATCAAGGCTGCATCATCTGGGAAACGCTTTCCTTTCAAAATCAACTTCATGGCTGGGAACAGGTGAAAATCAGAGGGTGCAAGGGGAGGAGTTCATAGCCATACGCCTGTGCTTCTGATCTGGCGACACGCGAGTTGTAGACTGGAGCGTTGTCCTGCAGGAGGAGGATGCCTTTGCTGATCTTGCCCCGCCTCTTGATTTTGATAGCTTCTCTTAATTTCCTCAAAAGTGAAGCATAATAGGCTCCTGTAATTGCGGTACCCTTTGCCAGGAAATCTGTCATCACTACTCTGTCCTGGTCCCAGAAGACTGAGCATGACCTTGCCAGCGAAGGGCTGCACCCTTGCCTTCTTTGGAGGAGGTGAGTCACGGTGCTTCCACTGCATTGACTGGGCTTTTGACTCTGGATCATAGTGATGGACCCAGGTTTCATCCTGTGTAATCAGTCTTTTGAAAAATTTTGACTCGTCTTCTTGGCACATCTCCAAATTCATCCTCGAGCACTCGACGCGTTCTTGCTTCTGGAAAAGTGTGAGCAACCTGGGAATCCATCTGGCAGAAACTTTTTGCATATGCAAATGGTCATGAATGATAGTTTCCACAGACCCGGTACTAAACTTGACCTCATGGGCTATTTGGCGAATAGTTATGCGTCGATCTTCCAAAATGGCAGCCTCAACTTGACGGACAGATGCCTCATCAATGGCAGAAGGGGGGCGACCAGATCTGGGAGCTGTTTCCACAGAGTTCCAACCATGTTTGAATTCATGATGCCAGCGTTTTACAAGGTCATATGATGGGGCATCATCACCATAAGTTACTTTCATTTCATCAAAAGTCTCCCGTGGTGTGCGCCCTTTCAAATACAAAAACCGGATCACTGCTCGACACTCAACAGGCTCCATTTCACACTTGACTCAGTTCAAACACCTCTATATCAGAAACCACAATTAGTTCAGAGCTGTAATTTGCCACTTAATCTATAGAGATATAAATAATTGCAAAATGCAAAATTTCAGCTACATCAAACAACTGCAAGTGGGTCAGAGGCAATACTTATTGAACGCCCCTCCTACAATAAAAGCTTAGCAATAATCATGAATGCGTTTTGCTAGAAATAATTTCTCATTTGCCGTCAAATCTTTCGGTACGGATATTAGATAATGCAAATCTACTCGCAATTTCTTTAAGCTATATCGGTTTTAGTCATATGCTTATTCGACTCCAAATGTTCTATGACAAAGCAAACCCATCTACGGTAAGATATGATAAAAGACCTAGAGTAGAGAAAGCGTACCACCGATGAGTTTGCGGTTAACGAAGAGAAACTTTGACAAATGTCTGCATGTTTAATTAACAGATTAAACGAACGATGAATTAATTAGTAGAGCTATATAGTTAACCATTTGATTATCAATGAACGAGTAAAATTGAACTGGAGCGTGTGTTTATCATTAAGCCTTGCTAAATACGACAAAATTTGTATGAAAATTCTTAAAAAGTATAGTGTCATTTATTGTATCAGCATAATATATAAACTTTTATGTTTTCATAATTTAGTAAATGTACAAATTCATATTAAGGTTATTCACATTAATAATAGACAATTCTTCGTCATATCGATGAGGACACAGGGACTTAGGAACAGTCCATGCAAATACTAACACTTGTATGCTGATGATTCAAATATATATTCTACTTTGTTGTACAAATCACCGATTTCTAGCATTCCATTTGAATATGTTGATAATTTTAGCCAACCAGCAATTATGTTCCATAACTAAAGCATGCTCGAAAAACATACCTATATTCCTACACCAGATGTAGCACTAAATTCAAGAACAAGTCGCGTATAGATAGGCTGGTAACAGAAAGCATACTTAGATATGACACGAAAGCCGTTTTGTCTCACATTTAACCAATACACTTGATAGATAGTTAAATAACTGCTTACATGGATGATTGATGCAGGTATATAGGTATATATGGGTACATAAATAGATGAATGCATAGCCATTTGTCTAGGTGACTGACTAATTTGTTTGAGGAGGGTCGATAGCTAGGCAGCTACAGTCAACACCAGTAAAGAAAATATAAATTCCAGTTACGTATTTATGTAAATATAGAAGTGACAATGACTTACGAGCAACTATCATTCACTTTCTGGATGCATGCATATATATATATATATATATATATATATATATATATATATATAGACACACACACACATATATATATATATATATATATATATATATATATATATATATATATGTGTGTGTGTGTGTATTTATATATATATATATATGTGTGTGTGTGTGTGTGTGTGTGTATATATTTATATATATATATATATATATATATATATATATAAATACACACACACACACACACATATATATACATACTTTGAGATGTATAATTACAACACCATAGCCATATTACAAAATACAGAGACACAGGTATTTTGGTAAGTAAACATAGGTTTAATTGAATAATACAGTGTCTGGCAATTATTTTGACTACGACTGTTGTGACAAATACAAAGAAAATAATCTCATAAAATAGCGATTATATATGACTTTCTAATTTCTTTTTAACATCTGAAGTAGACCAGCACTAAATCATAATCTTTATTTACTTTGATATTTTAGTAGCTCTTGTACGTTTTGTAATAATCAATGCTACTTTTACGTTTCCTGAAATATGAGACAAATGTAAAATCTTCCAGCAGTCATACTTTCTCCAGTTTTAACACACTCGTTATAAAGGTCACTGAAATGTTTTCAAACTAAACATTCTGTATTTTACTTTTAATTTCTTCTGCTATATCAATCGATGATCAAACATTTTAGCTATCTTTTGTAGGAAAAATGTTTCCGTATTTTTCATAAATACAGCATGAGTAGTTTTTAATATGGTTGCTACACTTAAAACTACTTTACTCATGGCTGATTAAGTTCATATAATTATTAATTTGCTCTCCCGAGACAACAGCTAATTAAATTTCCATCTCCAGATTCAAGAACCTTTTTTACGATTTTCTTTGTATGATAATTATCTTAGAATATTAATATAAAGTTCCTCATTGCATAATCCGCTATTAAAGTTTGAAAATAATACAAATAATGTAAGATGATATTAGCTATACATCGATTGCATCCAATTATTATGCCAGTGCTATGGCAAATTGCCCACTAAATAGTGAAAATATGTTTGAGATCATTCTTTGCCCGCACTTTTCTATCAGTGGGAAAAAATATCAGTATACATGGTAGGTAATATGGTTGTGTTTAGGAAGAAATTTACGAGTTCGTAGTCAGTCTGCTTCTTGTGTGGACAACCAAACTTAATCTCAGCGCTCTAGGCGAACAGAAAATTATGCAAGAATCTTTTGTGATAAATATAAGAATTATATTGCAAATTCTGAATATCATCTGAACATGGTTCTATGTATGGTTTCCATTTGCTGGACATCGGTAAAAAGACTTTCTTCTTTCACTGTTAAATGTAGCTAATTTTGATGTTTTCACATTGAATTTCTACGCATCTATTTCTGAAGTGCTCGACACCATCATTTGTGTGCGCCTATAGAGCTCTCTGGTGACCCAGTTCAAGCGGGATACAAAACGAAAACACTCCTTCCTCCAAAGGAAAATCTCTGGAACCAATACATAAACAGAGTGTTCGAGGCCTAAGTTCACTACCAAATAATCGCTGCTGTGCTTTGAAGTATTTCTGGCTCCACTGATTCTTACTTTGTTTCTGCCCATTCTTTTGTAACAAGATGAGAGTTTCAGGAACACTTGAGGGGTGTCTGGTCTTATCTTGCCACATAAAATTGTCGAAGAAAAGGAACCAAAAATCCGGCTATCTTCGATAACAATAAATAACACTTTATTCTTCGGGTTCACAGGTAAAATATATACATATATATTTCTTAAGAGCGAACCGGCAGCTAAGTCCACAGGACTGTTTACAAATGTTCCCTCGGGTGAGCCAAAAAGATACGGTCTCTGTTCCTGCTTCGAAGAGAGCTTCTCTATGCGTAGGGTTTTCACTGAGAGAAGTTTTAGTCACTTCCGTTCGTTAGGGCTGCTCTCTCAAAAAGACGGATTTAGCGGGTAACCTTTCAGGTTGCAGTTCCTGCGCATGCACATGAGGAAACTTCCGGCGGCCTACCGGAAGTAATCCAATTCTGCGCATGCGTGCTGAAAGCGTCAATACACTTTTTAGGTATCTGCCTGATTCGTTTTACTTGCTTGGTTTCAGTTTCTTACTCTAATTCAGGATTGACGGCAAGTTTTCTTGTAAATTCACAAGATTCCTTGACAATGAAACGCGACTTTTTGCGGCTCTCAATTTCTCGTACAAGTAGCAGCATCCAGTCTTCTGTACTAGATAAGTATCTATTCATTCCTATAGCAGAGGTGTTTTTTTAGCAAAGTTCTAATTGCATCATTCCTCTTCCTGCATAGCTTCTAGGTAGATACAGAGGGTCAACATCTGCATTAGGGTAGTGTATATTCTCAGATGCCAATAATTTTCTTGTCTGCCTGCCCATATGTTGGAGTTCCGTAAAACTCCAGTCAATGATGTTAAACATTTATTGGATTACTGAAAGTACTAGAGTGTTACTGGCTTCGATGTGATTTTTAGAGTCAAGTTCAGTCTTCAGTACGAATCCTATTCTCCTATAGTACTTTTTTTTACCTTTTTAATTCACAGCGGCATGAAAAATATCATCTCTTTCGTTTATTCCTAGGTATTTATAATTCTCAAGCTGGTCAATTTCTTTTATGGTAATGTCTATATCTAGTTTAATGAAAGTTGTTTATCTGAGCTTGCCTTTTACAAAAGTTGCATTAGTACACTTATAGAAGCCAAAATCCATTAGCCCTTCTAATTCTTCGTCATTCTTTGCAAACAGCTTCAGATCGTATCATGTGAAAAAGATAGTTTATTATATTGTTAAGAATTTTATACTCATATCCGGAATTATTCAATAAATTTGGAAGTTGGATCATTGCAATGCATAATATTAATCGAGAGAGGGAGACAGCTTCAACGATGTCTCGTTTCATGTTGATACACTTGGATTGCCCCATCCCATTACTATGATTTGGAAAGTGACGTGTGTTCTAATTGGCTATGTTATTTTGTAAGAAACTCAAGACGACGGGAGAGATCTTGTATATCTCAAGGTCTTTGGATGTCCATTGATGAGGGTCAACGTTAGACGCTTTCCTATAGTATATCCACGTCGTACCCCAATCCTTTTTGCTCCGGCACTTCTCAAAAATCATTCTACTTATAAGCATTTGGTGGGTGGATGTTGCAATTAATCACAGACTTATCACGGTTGTTGTTGTTGTTGTTGTTATTATTATTATTATTATTATTATTATTATTATTATTATTATTATTATTATTATCATTATTATTATTATTATTATTTATTATTATTATTATTATTATTATTATTGCTATCGCATAACTTCTTAGAACGTTCGATTTTATTGTTCTGATAGATTTTGTTAGAGTGAACAGCAACCTGCTGTCTAAGGTCGTATACGGTCTCTTTCCGCCTGTTATAAGCTTTGATACTTCGTTGTTATTTATCGAGGGAGACATTCAACATCCAAGTACTAATCTCAAATTCCTAGCTGTATCTATCTAACAGTAGTTTTTGTTCTTCATGCTCTGGTCTCATGTCAATTCTGTTTTGTTTTACATATTTCTAAGACCTTGTTGTTAGTGTTCTGAGTACTCCTACAACTACTGCTATGACAGAAACTCTCCTCGTAGTCTACATTCTGGCAAATCGTATTTTAGTGGTTTGTAATTTTCAATACTTTCTAGTTCTTTATAACTTATGCGTACATCTCCAGGTATTGCAAATCTATGATTCTGGTTTCTTTTTTCCTTATCTATCAGAACAATATCTGGTCTTCGAGCCTCGATTTGGGAGTCATATTGGATTGTAAAATCTCACAGTATCTTATTGTATTTGTTTTCGTTGACTCCTGGTTCATAATCGCACCATTTCCGTCCTCTATTCAGGCTGTACGTTCCACATAACCTTCAGTAGATGAACTTAGTCACGTTATTACATCTCATTTTGTAGTGCTTATGTGGCAGCTTGCTACATTCACTCACAATGTGTCAGATTGTTTCGTTTCTGCTGCCACACCATCCACTAAGTGGCGATTCGCTACTCTCAACTATTTGGAACTTGGTGTAATTAGTTCTCAGAGTTTGTTCCCGGACACTGCATTTCAGTGCCTCAATGCATCCTTTCAGTTCACTTTTTCTTAACCTTGTCGATATGTTGATCCTGTATTTTCCTTCAATTTCTCTGAAGTATTGTCCAAGCATTAGTTTCGTTTTCCAGTTGTTTACTCTTCCTTCATATTGTTCCTTAAATATTTGTCGGTGCATCACATTTTCTGTAGGTATTATATTGTTAATTCTAATATTTGCAAGCATGGATTCAGTCTGCTGTTTGATATCCCATCCCAGACTGCTTGTTGGCAACACATTTCTTTCATCCTATGATACATATTCCACCCTGTGAACACTGGATGTGGTAGGCATCAAGAGAAAACAAGGAAGTGGAAGCATAAATATAAAACTATGAAAACATGATAATGCATTTCTTAAATCACTCAAAGCAAAACTCCGAAAGACCCGACAACATCCACGAGAAAACTGTTAATGGAAATGAAGTTTGATCGAATGACCATCAGAACTGCTGCGCACACTGATTTACAGTTGAGGTTATACGTAAATAGAGAGACCAAGATACCCATTGACCCACGCAGTGAAAGCCAGAAAGCATGAAAAGGCCAAGAGAAGTGTTGTGATAACTGAAGCTCATTGGACAAACTGTCAAAATCTTTTCAGAAAATATTTTACCGTTGATATTGATTTAAATCGTCGCAATACATTGCTATGTCACCTTCTGCAGTAAAGCATGTGTTTTGGATCAAGCACCCAGCTCAAGTTATGGTATTCGGAGTCGTGGCGTCTGACGGAAAAAAGATGCTCCTCCATTTTGTCAAGTTTGGGGAAAAGGCTGTTGTGCGGGGTGCTGAAATTTATTATAAAATCCTGCGTTATAAGATTTTGCTTTGGCTGAAGTCTAACTATCCCAATGGTAATTAGTGTGGGCCCAAGATTGTGCTCCTGCTCATAAGGCGAAGAAAATACAGAAGATCTGTGAAAATTTCACCGAAATTTTGCCTGCCAAATTCTGGCCTTCTTCCTGTTCAGACTTGATCTCCTTGCACTATCCCGTATGGGGCAAATTGGAGCACTCACCCAACATAACTTCGCATCCAAGTATTGATCATCTTTAGCAATCTTAAGGGAAGTTTGGGGCAACATGACTGAGTACTTCATTGTGAAGAGCTTTGACGCTTTCAGGCTGTGATACACAATGAAAGCGGACAAGAATAAATTGTCTCTTTATACCCCTATAACTGTGTTATAATTATACTCATGTCAGGTTCCTGGTTGTTATAAAATACACTATTTTGCTAATTATCTATTATTTTTCAAAAGTTGGTTCCTCACTCTATATATAAGCGATAATAAATCTCTGAACGTATTTATAAACTGTAGTTATAATTATTCGACATCGTGAAGTATATTTGCCACCAAAATGTGGCAAATATACATAAGGCTTGAAGCTACTGTAGCTTGTAGCCAGAGGAGGACATCTCCCACAGCTGGTTATCGACACACTATCTGTGTCCTATCAGTATTTGTAAAGTCATCGTTTCCATCTCCAGCCTGACGTGATACACAATGACCCGAGCTTCAGAGTATTGCCCCGTCATCAGTATACACGCACACACACACACACACACACACACACACACACACACACACACACATACACACACACACATATATATATATATATATATATGTAATTATTTGAGGGAAGGCGCATGGCTCAGTGATTAGAGCGTCGAGCTTACGATCGTGAGGTTGTGCGCTCGAATCCCGGACCGGGCTGCGTGTTGTGTTCTTGAGCAAGACACTTTATTTCAAGTTGCTTCAGTTAACTCAGCTGTAGAAATGAGTTGCCTTTCCCTTGGATAACACTGGTGGCGTGGAGAGGTGAGGCCGGTATGCATGGGCGACTGCTGGTCTTCCATAAACCACCTTGCCCAGACTTGTGACTAGGAGGGTAACTTTCTTGGTGCAATCCCATGGTCTGTGTCGTGACCGAAAGGGGTCCAGATTTGAGGGAATATTATTCCTAAATTACAGGGAAAAATTCAATTTAGAAATACTAAATCAAATTTCACAAAATATAATGTATGCAATGGCCTAGTGGTTAGGGCAGCGGACTTGCGGTCGGAGGATCGCGGTTTCGATTCCCAGACCGGGCGTTGTGTGTGTTTATTGAGCGAAAAAAACACCTAAAAGCTCCACGAGGCTCCGGCAGGAGGTGGTGATCCCTGCTGTACTCTAAAGGCGGTGCTCCAGCATGGCCGCAGTCAAATGACTGAAACAAGTACAAAAAAAAAAAAAAAAAAAATATAAAAATTAGAAAAAGACACATTTTATCAATTCAAAATGAACAATTAAATTACACCACTTAGAAAATTACATAACTAGAAAAAAAAATAACAATAATATACCAATGATTAAGTAAATTGCAAAATAATAATATAAACTTATATATACCAAATATATAAGTTTATATTATTATTTTGCAATTTACTTAATCATCAGTATATTATTGTTATTTTACTTTTAATTTTCTAGATTGTGTAATTTAATTGTTCATTTTGAATTGATAAAAGGTGTTTTTTCTAATTTATATATATATATATATACATATACATATACATATATATATATATATATATATATATATATATATATATATATATATATATATATAATATATATATATATATTTACATATAGTGAAATAGAACATTAACAATAACAAATGACAAAACAGAAGGATGTACTTATAGAATGTATTATCTTGACCCTCATCGAAACTGAGTGAGTGGCAGAATTAAATGCACGTTAGATATATTTACTTAGTGCATTGGTTATACAATGCGCCATGTTCAACTTAGCTAATACAAAGGTTACAATTACCCTACCGTATTGAAGGTGACATTATCACCTGGATTTTTTTAGTCACCCAAAATACAACAGTGGGTTAAATAGAATAGAAAATATAGCAGTAAAATATAGAAACAAAAGCGTTAAAATGATAACAATAAATATATGTCGAGAGATAATGAACGATAAAGCAAAGTTCGAGATTCAAAACACGTAAGAGTGGGAAGAAAAGGAGAGAGAAGGAAAGAAACAAGAAAAGAATCAAGAAAGGATTATCTTTATAGATGGCTATAAACATCTGTTCAAGAGATGTGACAATAGAGGTTTCTGACTGCTAAAACGCTGTCGTCCAAGGTTACAAAGTAAAATAGTGGTAGAGTTGGAATCGTACGCTCCATAGTAAACGTATATACATTACATAGTACATATATACATTACATAGTACACATATATACATTAGAGATACATACATATATACATATACAATGCAATTAAATACAAACATATGTATATGTTTGTGTGTGCATGCCCGCGCATATATACGTGTATATGCGTATATATGTGTATACATAGGCGTGTATAGCAGTATAGGTGCATATGTATGTACGTGTAGATGGGTATGTATTCATACGTGTGTGGATATTAATGAGTCTGCACGCGCGGGCACGCACACACATGCACACACAAACATATACATATGTTTGTTTTTAATTGCATTGTATATGTATATATGTATGTATCCCTAATGTATATATTGCATTGTATATATACATTAGGGATACATACATACATACATATACAATGCAATTAAATACAAACATATGAATATGTTTGTGTGTGCATGTGTGTGCGTGCCCGCCCGTGCAGACTCATTAATATCCACACACGTATGAATACATACCCATCTACATGTACATATATATGCACCTGTACTGCTATACACGCCTATTTATACACATATACACGCAAATACACATATCCACACGCGTAGATGTAAGTGTTATTTAAACAGTCACTCGGTTGGGTAAGGTTGGTGTAAGTGTTGGTGCTGTTAAGCATCCATTTCGAATACTTGGTATTGACATTTTGAAGTGCGTTTGGATGGCCTTGATCGTTTTCAATTTTGATTAGATCCGTTTTGAGATATATATTTTTATAGAAAAGGACACATCATTAACACGAATATTCAAGTTAGATGTAGACGTTTCTCCTTTAATATCTACTTCACTAAGGGTTATGATGCTTGCTTTCCTTTTTTTAAGATGTTAATTGAATCCTTGATGCCATATTCTGTTTTTTGTTTATTTAATATATTTATAAGATTTTCTGTAAAAAGAAAAGAAAATAGCAGGATAATTATAATTGGGAATAATATTAAACACAATGTTTTCTATGAATTCTCTCAGAAATAAATTCCATTATTTGGAAATGAAGCTAATCATAGCTAAACTTTATGACACAGATAGCCTTTGGTATTGTTTTCAAACAGCGAACATGTTTTCTGTTGTTATAACTTAATAGGGTGTTTCTACCCATATCTGCTATAATCTCTTAAAAGGCAACATTCGAGGAAATAAGTGAACATGTGTTTGTATACAAGGATATTATTCGTAACGTTCAGTTTGACATCATGTTTGGAAATGTTAAATAAATAAGCTTTTAAATAAAGAAAGTGTAGCCAAACATTTAGACGGTGGCGCTTAAACGCGCACACATACACAAACATACACACAGACACGCACATTCATACACACGTACACACAATACACACACATACACACACTAATATATATATGCACACATATTCATATATATAGATATATGAATATATATATATATGTACATATATATATATATATATCTATATTAGAAGAAATAAGGTACTCAAAGATCTGGATGGTTTTATATTTACAGATATTTATTAAAATGTCACTTGTTTTTATAAATCATATGTTAGCGCTTGCATCCAATGTAGTGGAGTCTTCAGATTGAATCTTTTCAGGAATGTTGTCTCTTTTTATTCTATTATTGAGTCTGTAGGGGTGGAGAGAGATATAACATAGTACAAGAGGGTGAGGGATGCGGAATAGGTGGGAGAGAGTGCATGTGTGTGTGTTTGTATCTGAAAGATATTCAGACACACACGCACACACACACACACACACACACACACACACACACACACATATATATAGCATTGCTATTATGCAAAAGATTCGTAAGTTCAAAACGCAAAAGTTTCTCCATTCCATAGCAAGACTGTTGTACTACACTTTGATAATTGTTGATGTCTTGTCATGTAAAGTAGCTGGAGATAGCATAAATTTAGACATACGACAGTTTAAAATAATTGCAACGATATATATATATATATATATATATATATATATATATACATATAAATTAACTGGAACTGCATTGGTTAAGACGACGTGGGTCCCAGGTGATCCAAACAACAGAACATCCTGCTCGTGAAATAAACGTGCATGTTTCATAGCACTCCACAGACTGGCGTACCCGTAACGCAGTCCTCAAACTGATTCAGTATGACACGAAATGTAGCAAGAATGACACTTTCAAATGCAGGTACCTCCAACCTCTGCCAGCTGAGTGAACTGGAAAATGTCTTCCTCAAACGATACAACTTGCCACTGGGTATCTTCCAAATTAGTAGAAAGAGACAAAATTAAACATATTTTTAAAGATCTTTTACAACTGTTTATCTTACAAATCTGCTTTGAATGCTAAAACTTCGAAGATTTGCACTCTTTAATTCATCCCTTAATTTGTAAATCCTTCGCTTAAATGCTAGTGTTCTGGACGCTTGTCTTGGAAGTAATACTGTTACGGTCTCCCGGGATTTATACTTACGTATATCGCTAGTATCTCTCGATAGGTTACCGTAATTATACGTATTATTTTACTCCACATGCGGAATGTTTTTACCTTCTAAGGGAGAGATAACAACTTTAGACACTATGTCCTATAGACACTATGTCCTATAGACACTATATAAACCTCTCTGATTCAGCAGTTTTTAATATTTACTCTTGAAATTAACTATGTATTTGTATCAGCCATTGGAAGGTGTTTATAAACCCTTTAAAAACACTGGAAACCGTTAGATTCACTTCAACATTCAAATTAGAGTTGTCAAAATATTTTCGTCGCTTTGAAACCACGACCTGTTCACTGACAAAATTCCGTACGAAACGAAGGTAAGAAAATAAAATTTTCTTAGAAACATCGAACACTTCAGGGCGGGCTCCATTTCTTGCACGCATCCGGCTGAATTATCCTTGTAGTTATTTATTAAAACATTTCTCTCATTGTAATATGAAATCATGGACACACTGTATATATGTGTGCATGTTTCTGTATGTGTATATGTGCGTTATGTGCGCGTATGTGTATGTATTTCTGCGCATATTTGACTGCATGTCTATGAAGGGGACCCTCAATCGGGGTCCCTATATTTTATGATCCCGACTGAGGGCCTTTTGGAATGGTTGATACATTTTGTTCGTGTATTCGTTTAACTTCAGCGAGATTATCCTTAAATAAGATGAGTCATATTGGAGCTGTCTCGTGAAATCTGTGTTATGTGTCAAGATCTGTCTTAATACCATTATAGATCACTGGCCTAATTAGTGCACTGGGTCTTATATATATAATTGTTGATGGCACGCTATATCACTCATAGATCAAAATAGGGTCCCAAGACTAGTTAGCCCTCAGTTTGACCATGCCTTAAGATTGTACTTTGCACGCCACCCTTTGTACACATTGACGTACATAGTGTACACAATGATTTTACAATGATAATTGTACTCAATGATTGTACGCATGATATAGAATGCCAATGTCTTATAACCTAATTCTAGTGCAAATTAAGTAGATTCATGGCTAAACATGACTAAGCTTTCATGTTTCTGTTGGATTCCAAAAATTTGCAGATCTCTTCCTCTCATACAACGTATTTATATTTTCAGTTCGTATCTCTTTAATATTCAGGTACAACCTCACGATACTGCATAGTTCTGTTATCATATCTGTATCTATACTCATTAAAGCTATTGACCTAACACTAAATCGTTCTTTCCGTTTCTGAATCCTGCTATGATGCCATGAAACTATCCAATAGCTTCTCTTTTACTGCCAACGAAGGAATGATAGTATCGGTGTTATCCCTATCTGAAGTACATAATGGTAATACATATATTTGCATTCTTCCTTCATGGATATCTGAAGTATATGATGGTGATACATATATTTTACTTCCTACTTTCAGGAAGCTGCACCGAAAATAAATGAGAGTGATAAATTTAGCACTTTGGATATGAAAAATGTTTTAGCTACCGAAAATTATGCTAAAAATGAAATATTTTATCATATTTCTTGACAAGAAATCAAGAGGCAGACAACACATAAATCCAGTTCTAAACTTAAGAGACGAGGAATTATATAAAAAAAAACTGTGGACAATCTATTGGCTTCATCCTATATTTTCTTTATTATTGGATTGGATATATGTTTTGGGGGTAGTTGTTGCTTCATAGACTGTTACTGAGCTTGTTCGTTCCTTCGTTGTGGATATCAGGATCGCTACTTATATTCATTGCTCGATGTTTTAGGCACTGAGCAATCCTTCTCTTTACACTGTACAGATGGTGGGAATTGAAGTTTAGGTATCGTCCAGTGACAGTCGGCTTGCGGTATACAGATGTCATGAAACTATACTTGATGTGTGTTATTAATACGCCGACGAATGCTAGCTGATTGTCTTTTTTACAATGGAAAAATAAAAAAGGTTTCTACTATATAAAATAGAAGAAAGAAATGAAAGTAATATATATGCCTGATAAAACATTTTTCCATCGAGGGACATTTATTTTATTTTGAGCTTTATTTATTTTCATTGCTTTTAAAAAATGGGTGCATAAATAAAAATATATACGAAAGACATATAAAATAAAATATAACATCCTATTTTGGGTCATTTCAAGGTAATATAAATAATCAAGGTAATCCTATGCAATACAATAACATGAAAACAAAGTTTGTAGGTTTTTCCTAATATATATGTAGAAACATAAGACTTTGCTATAAATCCGTCGTAGCGCTCAAGAGTCAAAATCAAAATCAAAAATCAAAAATACAAAATATATGCTCTATCCATATGGTATATTTATATTCGACATTTTAAATTTAGCCGCGTGCCTACATGAGTTCATTAACCCACTTCTTTGATTCAAAGAATTATTGTCTTTGAATAAGATGTGCATTTTCTCTAATAGGCAAAGTCTGCACTTGAAATTATATTTGTAAGCTCCATGCCTGTATGGTGCCGCCCTGTCCAGAATGCTCCATGTTACGTTGAAAGGTGGGGCTTCCTTTTCTTTTAGTTCCCAGACATATTTTGCTAGGCTGGTTTTCTTCCTATTCTCTGGGTATTTAAAAGAATTCTTATGAGAATAAAATCTTGTTTTAAATGAATAAGGACGTTTATAAACGCCTGATTTCGAATAGTGTCACGGACACATACAAAAAAGACAACACGAATATATACAAAGAGGTGAACTTAGAAGCAAGAGGAATAGCTAACGATCTTAAGATTAGCGATAGGATTGAATTCCTTTCACCACGACCAGCTTTTATTACTCTGAAAGACCATAAAGACAATTTTAGTAGAAACCCCAAATGTAGATTGATAAATCCGGCTAAAACTGAGATAGGAATTATTAGCAAAAATATTTTGGACCGTCTTTTAGTTAAGTTAGATAGTGAAGTAGACTTGAGAATCTGAAAAAAATAGTAAGTCAGTTATAGAGTGGTTTAAAGGTATTAGCTATAAGAATAATTGTAGTTTCACACAATTCGACATTATTGACTTTTACCCGTCGATATCTAGGACGTTGCTCCTAAGGGCATTGGACTTCGCCAAGCAGTATGTCAACATCGATAGCTCGGAAATTGAAATTATTATGCATGCGAGGAAATCGCTTCTTTTTTTCGAGGATTCCACCTGGATTAAGGAGACTGAGGATTCTCTTTTCGATGTACCGATGGGGGCATACGACGGGGCTGAATTATGTATGCTCATAGGAGCCTTTATTCTCCATAATCTAAAAATAGAATTCCCATTTATAGATGCAGGTTTATATAGGGATGACGGCCTTATAGCCACGCATAATCTAAACGGCCATGAATCAGATAGACTTAGGAAGGACCTTATAGCTTTCTTTCAAAGGATTGGCTTACGGATTACGATAGATGCTAACCTGAATAGTGTAGATTTTTTAGACGTAAATTTTAATGTAAGATCGGATAGATTTAAACCTTTCCGTAAGCCCAATGAAAAGCTATCGTATATTAGCAAAGATTCGAACCATCCACCAGTTATCCTTAGCAACTTAGTCAGCAATGTAGGTAGAAGAATATCTTCAATTTCTTCGGACGAGGCAGAATTCCATAATGCTGCACCTTATTACGATAGCGCATTAAAGAATAGTGGATTCTCGGAGAAGATCCAGTTCAACCAGCTTAACGCTAATAATAATGCTGCACGAAGAACTAGGACCAGGAAAGTTTTGTGGTTCAACCCGGCTTTCAATTTGGCCGTAAAGACTAATATAGGTAAGGAGTTTTTGAGATTAGTCTCTAAGCATTTTAAGCAGGGTCATAAATTCTACAGAATATTTAATAGAAGAACCCTGAAGGTTAGCTATTCTTGTTGCAGAAATTTCGCCTCTTACATTAGCCAACATAATAGGAAGCTAACTGAGATTAGACATGGTGCCGAGCCCATTAAGAAATGCAATTTCAAAAACGAAAGCTCCTGTCCGTTAGAAGGGAAATGTCTAGTGAAAGGAGTAGTTTATAGAGCCAAGGTGCAAGTGGAAGGTTCATCGGAATACAAGACATACACAGGGGCTTCAGAAAATTCATTTAAAACAAGATTTTATTCTCATAAGAATTCTTTTAAATACCCAGAGAATAGGAAGAAAACCAGCCTAGCAAAATATGTCTGGGAACTAAAAGAAAAGGAAGCCCCACCTTTCAACGTGACATGGAGCATTCTGGACAGGGCGGCACCATACAGGCATGGAGCTTACAAATATAATTTCAAGTGCAGACTTTGCCTATTAGAGAAAATGCACATCTTATTCAAAGACAATAATTCTTTGAATCAAAGAAGTGAGTTAATGAACTTATGTAGGCACGCGGCTAAATTTAAAATGTCGAATATAAATATACCATATGGATAGAGTATATATTTTGTATTTTTGATTTTTGATTTTGATTTTGACTCTTGAGCGCTACGACGGATTTATAGCAAAGTCTTATGTTTCTACATATATATTAGGAAAAACCTACAAACTTTGTTTTCATGTTATTGTATTGCATAGGATTACCTTGATTATTTATATTACCTTGAAATGACCCAAAATAGGATGTTATATTTTATTTTATATGTCTTTCGTATATATTTTTATTAATGCACCCATTTTTTAAAAGCAATGTTTTTTTTTAAAAAAAAAGCAATGTTGTCAAAATTAGAATGTTTATATAAGTATGTGTATAGCAAAGCATATGTATTTGTAAGCATGCGTATCTGTGTATGTGTAAATGAAAGTATGCTTGTGCTTAAGCACACATATACACGACGGTATGTATATGTATCAATTCAAACTTGTGTATGTATACTGGTCTCTATAGATGCCAATAACATCGTTACAAGTTTTTTCCCCACCCCTCCTTCGTTCCTTTTTCTCTCTTTCCCTTTCTTTCTTTCCCCCTCCTTGCTCAGTATATGATTATATAGATGAATTTTAGCTTGCGTGCGAGACGGTTTGCGTGAATATATGTACACATGCTTTTATGTGTATATTTAGATTCATATTCAAACGTCTGTATATGTATGTATGGCGTTTACGCGCATCCTTTTGTGTATGTTGATATATATATGTAGATTTTAATATAAATATGTATTGCAGTATTTATAACAGGTTTAATTTCTAAGCATTAATTGTACTGTCTTCATTAACGGCAATAGGTTTTTTCCTCGGTTTTTTTCCTCGGATTTTATAATTTTTATAAGTTTTTTATATATATATACATATATTTTTGACCTTTTTGTTTATCGCTCGAAGATTGACCGTTTTTTCTAAAGGCCAATCAAACAAGTCCATTTCTTTTAAAGGTGTAGCGTTTGTAAGAGTATAGATTGAATTAATATATAAGTTCCATTCTAGCAATAACTGTCTGATGAACGGCAACGAGAAACTCAGAGTAACAGATTTTGTTGAATTTTCTGCTGCTTAAAATAAGCATATTACTCTACCACTGGTATTTGAGTACTCTTTTTTCCACCTTGTTTCACATTTATGTGTTTACTCCGGTACATATATATATATATATATTATATATATATATATATATATATATATATATTATATATATATATATTATTATATATACATATACATAATATATATATATATATATATATATATATATATATATATATTATATATATATATTATATATTTGAAATACTGCTGCTAACTAGGTGCATCAGTGACAATTAGTGACATTGTTTTCGTTTTTGGTTTTATATTGCAATTTGGGAATAGCTGCCTTAATTATTTTATAATTTTCACATTAACATTTGTCTAAATCAGCTATAAATTTATAGGGTAAATATATATCCTGACATTCCGGATTTACCCAAAATGTTTGGTGATGGATTAGTCACCACTGGCGAGCCTGTAATTTTTCCGGCGAAACTGCTCTAATCTAGTGATTTAGCTTCGCTTATGGGACAGATTTCTCCTCTGTCCGCATAAGAAAAATGTGCTATCTTACGGCTCTAGGAATAATTTTAACTCTTCTTTGCAGCAATAAATGTGATCCGTGTAAGAATACACACACACACGCACACACACATATATATATTCGAGAGAATTCAGAAAAAAAAAAACAAAAGACGAAGACAGGTGGTGTAGACATCAAACATATCTATTAGTTTAACGCTCGAGAAGTGCAAAAGTTTTTAACGTTTCGAGACTACGCTCTTTCACAGAAAGGAACATCGAAAGAAACATCGAGAGAAAATAAAGAATACGAAGTGGCTAGCGATCTATCAAGCAGAATTTCTCGCCTAAGTAGCAGGCAACTAACTCGTTATGCACGCGTCACTGTACAACCAGTATTGGCTCCATTATTAGTTTTAGTTTTAACAGATATATTTCTGTGTCGAGTCCAGAATTCTATTATGCACCTTTTGGGAAATTCTAAATTCAACTAAAGCAAAACCAAAAAGAAAACAGAAAGCCTAATAATATAAATATTGCAACTTTACCGAAATGCTGCCCTCTAATACGATTCATAAATGCACATTTTGCTCAATCTCATTCATATCTTTTTTTTTGTTGCCATATCTTATCTGTACGTATTTCTGCATTTTTTGAAAAGTTCCCGGTCATGTTATGTTGGAGTAAAAGTAAAACAGCATACATAAAGGTTTTCTCAAGGCTATACCGAAAATTTCATTATATGATAATTGCTTAGCGTATATGTGTATTTGAATGTACGCATGTGTGGCTAAATGTATGTATATTTATAACTACATAAGGGTGCATGCATATAGGTCGGATTGCAAGTATGTACGAATGAATAATTATGTCTATGCAACAACCACATACCATCACACACCTAACGACACACAAAAGCACACGGACATAAAAGAGACATAAGCACCCATATTCCTATCCATATATACAGACTTACACGTGGATACGTATATATAAGATAAATGTAAGTCTGCCTATCTATCTATCTATCTATCTATCTATCTATCTATATATATATATATATATATATATATATATATATATATATATATATATATGTATATATATATATATATATATATATATATATATATATCTTTCTGTCTGTCTCTCTTTCTGTCTCTCTAGCTATTTGTTTCTTGTCTTAGAATTACTGCTAAGGAAACGAATAGGAGTAGAATTTATATTTATATAAAAAATATTAACATTCTTGTCATTATTGTTCAAATAACGGTTAATAATAACAAAGTTATTTTCATTAAGTTGATTTGTATTTAATAACTCAATGTTATGCGAAGAGATGGTTTCTGTATGAATTGATATAGGGATGGTAGCTTGAAGTTTGGGGGAAATTCGTATCTATAGCTTCACGAATCTGGTAATGAAGTTTTGAATTCCTCTGGTTATTATATGAAATTATCAACCAAACAGTTTTACAAGGACACACCTTATTATTATGGCAAGTACCTTTTAAAGTCCTACTCTTATATTTATTATGTATAAAGGGACATAAAGAACAGTTACAGGAGTTGGGCAACATAATGGAAACACCTAACATCATCGCATCATAATTTTGAAGTATCTATAAAAGCGTCAAAATCTTGTTTATTTTTGTTTTTTGATTTATTATTAGTGTTGCTTGATATGTTTTGCTAAAATTGCTCTTTCTTTTCAGATATCAGAAAAAGGTAATTAGAATTCATTAAAATGACAGATCTATCGTCAAATTGTTGGTTCTCGTATGGCAGGTGCTTGCCTGACGAAATGTTTGCTGTATCAAGAATTACTGTCTCGAAAGTAATGACAGCCTTTGAAAAAGAGCAAAAAAAATACCCTCCTCGTCAAAACAAAACTCCAGAAGAAAACCAAAACGTTCAGATAGGGACCAACGGACTCTTACGAGAATTGTCAGAAAGGATCACAAAAGTACAGCTCCCAAAATTACCGCAGAGCTTAATGAGAACCCAGTTTCGACAAAAAAAACCCCGTTCGCCGGGATTTCACAGGAGGGCTACAATTAGAAAACCAGTACTTTCAAAAACAAACATTGCAAAGCGTTTAGAGCGGGCTAAAAATTATAGAATTGGTCCCTAGAGCAGTGGAAGCATGTTATTTTCTCAGATGAGTCATCCTTTACTATATTACCCACTACCGGCCGAGTATACGTGTGGAAACAGCCAAAAGAGGCATTTGACCCAGACTGCCTTCTTCCAACTGTTAAACATGGAGGAAGTTCTGTGATTGTCTGGGGGCCAATATCTTGGAAATCCGCCGGCCCAATGTTTTACCTTCGCGGCAGAATTAATAGTCAAGATTATATAAACATTTTATCTGATCAAATTCCTCCTATGACTACGGAACTTTTCGGTAGGGAAACACTAACGTTCAGGATGATAATGCACCATTTCACACAGCTAAATGTTTTACTAAATGACACGAGGAACATTCTAGTGAAGTTGAACTTGTTATCTGGCTACCTCAGTTCTCAGAACTCAATATGATAGAACATTTATGGTGCACTTTAGAAAAACAGGTAAGGAGTCGATATCCTTCACCATCATCTCTACAAGAACTTGAGAGTGCTTTAGATGAAGAATGGAGAAAAATACTTTGGAAACAATTCAAAATTTGTACGTTAGAATTCAAGCTGTAATTATTGCGAAATGCAGTCTTACCCATATTAAAATAAATTCGTTTGAAAATGTAAGGTGTTTCCATTATTTTGTCCAACCCTAGTATCTCCCTCACGTTCCAAAAATACTCTTTTCGACCTAGTGTTGTTATTCGAACTAAAATTTATATTGTTATTGCCGTTATAACGTGTTTTTATGTCCTGATTAATTGAAGTAGAATTAATGCCAAGAGGGCTAATATAGGTAATCCTGTTCTTTATAGCCTGCTTTAAGAAAGGCAGATTTATAAAATTCAGCTTTATCGTTGAAGATATCAACATTAGCAGATAATCTAGAAATAGTTCTCGATTCTTTATAATAATTCCTTATAATAACCTTTGAAAGAATTCTGAAAGAGCTAATATATTTTAAATTATTTGAGTGTTAATGGCATGAGAAATATGAAACGTTATATAAGATAAGGGTGGTATTCAAAACTTGGCTTTAGTTATATCATCATCGAAAATAATGTTTAAGCCCATGTTTCGGAAAAATTAAACCGACCTAATTTTAACACTTTGTAATTTTTGGTTAGAAACATTTTCAAGGCAGAGTAGACGATCGTTACGATTATAAACCTCCATTGATGTTTGGGAATTGGCCAGCTATCTGAAAAAGGATATATGATTTTTCTCAAAGTCAAGGTCACTGTTTCACAAGTTCCATCAACACTGTTGCGGTCAATTTGAACTCTATTTGACCGACCGTTCTTCATCTCACTTTATGAGCTATTTACTACTGCTGCTATCAGAATTTACTGCAGTTACTACTATCGCTACAATTAGAAACATTCAAGTTGACGATGACACCGAAATATCTTTCTCCGGGTCTGAATTATACCGGTGGCACCAACGAAAAATCCCTGTCTTTCTCTGTGCTGGGAGAAAAGAGAATTTACTATAAAAACAAACCCCCAGCCCTCCATCCAACGTATAATTTACTTTAAAAAGAAATACTTTAAAAGGGAAAAACGTGAGAAAAAAAAGAAAAATTAATAATCTAATTTAACAATAGACAAAAACATGTGCCTTCTCGCACATAAACACAGTATTCACACATATACAAACATGCGCAGATGCAATTATTGAAGTACTAAATGGCACGTCAAATGATATTTAATCGTGTGGAACATGTTACATGCATATCAATATTCTAAAGTTTGGACAAACTATCCCTTATCCTAAAGCTGCTTCAGACAATTAGGAAGGGTTCCCGACTCGTTGCACCGTCTGCTTTCAATCTTGGATTGTGATTCGGCTCAGCCCAAACTCTCTCAGTTTTTGTCTGCTGTTGCCTACTCCTACAAGGATTGCACCTGTTTTTTGTTCCTGATTTAACCCCGATTTGTCCTAGAGCCCATAGAAGATTGTTTTTAGTCAACCATCCATCATGTCAGCTACCTACGCATCGAAACTGAGATCTGCAAGTAGGGCTTCTCATCAAGATGATGGTCCTACCAATAGTCAGCTCAACGAACAGTTGCTGTTGCTCAAACAAGAGGTTGAGCACCTAAAGTCTGTTGTTGCTCTCTTACTGAATAAACAGTCTCCTGTTGGCGCAGAGTCACCCTTGATTTCTTCCCTGGAGACGTCCAAACCGAAGGGAACAAAATCGAGGCGGCCAAAGAAGGCGAAGGAACCGGCGGTCGTTTCTGCACATGATCGTTCCCGTGCGGATTCTTCCTCATCTGCCTTTTCGGTCCCGGAGGTTCCCCAACCTAATTTGAGGAGCGTAGACTCAAACCCACCTGAAGACCGTTGTTCTCCCCAAAAGAAGAAACGTCGTCAAAACTCCAGTGGGGCGGATTTAGCTATGAAACCTGACCACGATAAACGGTCTCCTGTTGACGCAGAGTCACCCTTGATTTCTTCCCTGGAGACGTCCAAACCGAAGGGAACAAAATCGAAGCGGCCAAAGAAGGCGAAGGAACCGGCGGTCGTTCCTGCACATGATCGTTCCTGTGCGGATTCTTCCTCATCTGCCTTTTCGGTCCCGGAGGTTCCCCAACCTAGTTCGAGGAGCGTAGACTCAAACCCACCTGAAGACCGTTGTTCTCCCCAAAAGACGAAACGTAGTCAAAACTCCAGAGGGGCAGATTTGGCTATGAAACCTGACCACGATAAAATCTGTTTGGATTCTCCACTTGTCCTTCCCATTAATGCCATTGCTCAACCAATTCTGAACGATCTCGATGTGGGTTCATCTGGGGAGTGGTGCTCCCCCAAACCGAAGAAGAGGCAGTGCAGTTCCAAACCAGGCGGGACAATTATGACCACTAAATCCATTCCGATCGACCCCACAGGCCGACATAAGTCCGATGGCTATGAAACCACCCTTTCGAAATCCTCCAATGAAGAATCGAATACCGCAGCTCATAGTAGAGAACTTTTTGCCCACTCAAGATCGGCAATAATATATGGCAAAGCTGAATCCACCTGTGATACAGGCATAAACCGCCGAAAGGATGACATTAATTTTGTTTCCATTTTGGTTGGAAAATTGTTCTCTGTGAACGAAAATGTCAGTGTTCTTAAGGTCGCTCGGCTAGGAAGATTCCAAGCGAACCCAACCGCAGATACTAGACCACGCCCAATAAGGGTAATCTTTTCTTCTGATCGGGAGGCTTCAGTCTTTCTGAACAGAGCTCAGACGCATGCCTGGGAGGACCCCAATATGGGTTTTCGCGAGGAATACTCACTAAGAGAGAGAATTCGCCGGAGGAACCTGATATCCGAGCTAAAGATGAGGAAACAAATGGGAGAGAAGGGTTTACGAATCCAAGATGGACAGATAATCAAGTCCTACCTCTGGTCCCATGCTGTAGTGCTGACAGGAAAGTGATGTGAGGGCAAATCGAAGTGAAGTTGATACCCCCGTCAACGATGCTATCTCTGATGCCCTTTATTCTGCTTGTTCCCCAACTCCCGCCCCTCAGACTTCACAGCTCAGCATCGTCTACACCAACTCGTGCTCCTTATTCCCAAAGTTCAGTGAACTATTTACACTGGCCCTACGCGACTCTCCTGATGTGATAGCTATCACCGAGACTTGGCTGACTCCAGCAGTAAAGGACTCAGAGATCCACCTGCAGGGCTACGTCCTTTTCAGATGTGACAGAGAAAAAAGGCGAGGTGGAGGTGTTGCTGTGTATGTTAAGTCTGAGCACAAACCGTACTGCGGTATTCTACCCACAAATGCTCAACCTACAACCAAATTCGATGCCGTCTATTGCAAGCTGAGCCTATCTGAGTTTTGCCTGCCCGTGTTGGCTGTCTACAGGCCGCCTCTAGCCGACCCCCAGGACGATGCTCATCTACTCGAGGCGATAAGATTCGTTTCAGCTTCGCATGACTGCTTGGTACTAGGCGACTTCAACGCTCCCACGATCGATTGGCCCGCATCAATTTGTACAACATCTTCCCGGTTCGACCAGGCCCTTCTTGACGTGGCTGAAGATTGTTTTCTATCGCAACATGTTGAATATCCGACAAGGCATCGGTCTGGGCAGCAGCCATCTATGCTAGATCTGGTATTCTCCCGCTATCCAAGATCAGTGTCAGACGTATCTGTGTGCGCCCCTCTTGCCAAGAGTGATCATGCGGTCCTGAAGTTCGTCATGCACACAACTTTTTCCACGCCCACGATTACTTCGCTGCCACGTAGAGTCTTCTCTGCAATTACTCTTGAAATTCTAACCGAGGCTTCCGCGCTTCTGGACTGGCGTTCCCTGATGACGTTGTCCTCAGTTGACGAACTATGGTCATCCCTCAAAGCATATGTAATCTGTTTGACTGACCAGGCAGTTCCCGTTGGACTTCCCAAGAGGAAGAAACACAAGCCCTGGGTGACGAAGAAGGTTAAACGAGAACGTCGACTCAGAGATATTGCTTGGGCTGAATTCAAAAATCTGGATTCGACTACAGCTTTTGAGGTGTATAAAACTCAACGAGACCGAGCCGTGAAAATTGAAAAGAAAGAACGCTTCAGTTATGAATACAAAATCGCGGCAAATGCCAGTAGCAATCCAAAAACCTTCTTTGCCCATGTCCAGCGGAATTCCCGCTTGAACAACCAGATTGCAACGTTGGTAGACTCAACAGGCGTATCGATTGAGGACCCTTATCAACAGAGTCAATTATTTGCCGAGGCTTTTTCAACTATTTTCAAACAAGATGATGGTCGTGAACCCCCTCCATTTGATAGATCGGTACCTCCAATGCTTCGATTGATCATCACGCGGGACGAAGTCAAACGTGTTATTCAAGGCCTCGATGTCAACAAGGGTCACGGCCCTGACGGCATACACCCACGGGTTATCAAAGCGTTGGCTCCGGTCATCTGCGAGCCCTTAACACGACTATTCAATATGTCATTGGCGACGGGTGTTATACCTGCAGACTGGAGAACAGCGATAATCTGTCCAATTTTCAAGAAAGGGAGCCGCGAAGACCCGCTTAACTACCGACCGGTTTCCCTTACATCAATAATCAGCAAGATGTTCGAAACCATCCTTAAGAAAAAGTATGATGCTCCACCTCCTAAGCACAGCCTCGATCACTGATTCCCAACACGGCTTCGTGCCGAAGAGATCATGCTTGACCAACTTACTAGTAATGGAAGAATTGGTGACGCGCATCCTCGATGATAGTGATGCTGTTGACATCGTTTTATTGGACTTTGCCAAAGCTTTTGACTCGGTAAACCACCGCCTACTACTTGTCAAGCTTCAAGCATATAGTTTCCATCCGGATATTGTACGATGGGTTGGTGCCTTCCTCTCAGATCGCTCCTTCCAAGTTCAAGTTAATGGTTCGCGGTCCGACGTCTCCAGTGCGAGCAGTGGCGTGCCTCAAGGTTCAGTGCTTGGGCCCTTGTTGTTCTTAGTCTTCATAAATGACTTGCCCGACGACCTCACGCAACACACCCTTCTATTTGCCGACGATATCGAACTGGTCGCTCCTCGCGGTAGTATAGAGGATCTTCGTCGATGCCTCCACCAAATTTGGAAGTGGTCTAACGATTGGGACCTGTGTCTGAACGTGTCAAAGTGCTGTCATCTACCTGTCGGCTCTACTCCTGCAACTCAACTTGATTTCGAGCCGGGTCGTCTGCTGCTGGAGAGGACCGATCAGGTAAAGGACCTGGGTATCTTGGTGGATTCCTCCTTTTCGCCTTCGGCCCAGTGCGTCCATGATGCCAACAAAGCGCGCGGAATTCTGTTTTTGATTCGACGGTCATTCGGAATGCTCACAGCAGCCATATTCCTGCCACTCTATGTCACGCTGGTGAGACCCATATTGGAGTATGGGATTCAAGCCTCTTCTCCTTATCTCCTCAAAGACATACAGCACCTCGAAAGAGTCCAGAGGCTGGCTACCCGCCTGGTTCATGGTCTCAAAAATTTGTCCTACGAAGAAAGGCTGAGGACGCTCGACCTTTATTCTCTTGAAAAACGCCGCCGCCGTGGTGATCTCATTCTCGCCCACATCATAAGCGGGAAGTGTAACCTCTCGAAAGAGCTGTTCTTCACTCCTGCTCCGGAGCGTCGGCTGCGGGGTCATTCCGAAAAGCTCTACCTGCGACGATTTCATCTCAATCGAAGGAGAGGAGCTTTCTCCGTCCGGGTTGCGGATCCGTGGAACAAGCTGCCAGACGAGATGGTGAAGATGCCGACGACCGCTTTGTTCAAAGCCTCCCTGGACCTCAAGTGGCCTGAACTCTTTACATGAACACCACCCTGTACTTAACTCCATGTCCCCCTACATGGCCTTGCTATTTGCTTTTGAGCCAAATTAACTAACTAACTAACTAACTAACTAACATATATCCCAACAAAATCAGCCAATTGTGCTGAGTCAGAACTTCCCATCTTGACATCAAAATTGTCGGGCGTACCTTTACGGACCCAAAGGCTGTTTTAAAATTCAATGATTGATTTTCTAGCAGCTAACACCACATTAATTTCATCTCGGGCGATACCGGCTCTCTTATATACGAACCAGAGTGTTTTGTTGAGTACAACTGAGTTAATAGAGGAATAGTAACTAGGAATGTCAAACTGGTAAACTTAGTACACATCTTGTTATTAATAGAATTAGACCAGTCGATCACTTAGAACGAATTAGGTCATAAATAAATTTTTTTTTATTTCTTAACTAAAGTAAGATTATGTTTATCTAGACTATTTTTGCTAAGTACACCGATATCAGTGCCAGAATTACAAATGAGTCATAAGTTTGGGTTATTAAAAAAATCGTTTGTGGTTTTAAAAATAAAACGAAGTTGTTTGGTGTCAAGAGCAAAACTTAAGGGTAAGAAAATTATGTAGAAATATGACTTACAGATGAACACTAACCAGGATTCGAATGCTTTAGACTGAACGTTAGGCTGGTAGAAAGCAAAATATGAATTAACTATTAATTACTGTATACCAAGGAAGCAGGACTTGCATAATTAACTTCATTAAAGCTGATACAACTAAATCCGTAATGTAAATAACCATACTTCATTTACAACATTCGGAGGAGACGATAAGATTTGGCACAACTGGTCAGCTTTGCGTAAACTACATCTTATAACAGCTGTAAGGAAACACATTTGATAACGTATTATATGTTGTGTATATGATATCTATATGTATGCATGTATATATATATATATATATATATATTATATATATATATATGTGTGTGTGTGTATATGTATTGCTATATTTACGCATATCTATCTATCTATCTATCTATCTATCTATCTATCTATCTATATCTATCTATCTATATCTATCTATCTATCTATCTATCTATCTATCTATCTATCTATCTATATATATATATATATATATATATATATATATATATATATATATGGACATATATATATACGCTTACAGGTATATATATGCATATATATGTGTATATGTTTACAAATATGTTTATATATATATATATATATATATATATATATATATATATATATATATATACATACATATATAATATATATACATATGTATATATACATACATATATAATATATATATATATATATTATATATATATATATATATATAATATATATATTATATATATATATATATTATATATATATATATATATATATATATATATATATATTATATATATATATATCCTTAGAAATTGTATTAAACACCGGTTCAGCCTATCATCTCTATTTATCTGCGATTTGATGACATTAAGTCTTGCCCAGGATCTCAGTAAAAGGTACTATAGGTGCAAAAATGTTTGTGTGCTAAGAAGCTTGTTTATGACTTATGTGGTTCTGGAGTCAGTCCCACTGCATGGCGTCTAGAACAAGTGTCTAATACTATAACCACGGGCTGACCTAGGCCTTGTGAGTGGATTGGGCGGACGGAAATTGAAAGAAAACCGCTGTATGTATATATATAGATATATATATATATATATACATGTGATTGTGTGCGTGTTTGTGTGTTTGTGTTTGAATGTATGTGTGTTCGCTAAATTTGAGTTTGTTCCCCACCCCCTCATTCGACAGCAAGTGCTGGATCGTGTGTTGCATAGTGGTTCGGCAGTACATAGTGATTCGGCAAAAGAAACCGATAGAATACTTACCAGAATTTTAAAGAGAAGGTTTTTGGGTCGATGCATTAAACTAAGAGATCTTCAAGGTGTTGCTCCACCATGACCGCAGTCTAATGGCTGAAACAAGTAAAATAGAAAATATTAATTATCGCATAATACATGCAAACTCGATGAAGACTAAATAATAATATTCTTTTCAATTACGTTAGATTTATTGGAAACACAATTTTCCTGTTAGTGTTAACTTGTATTCAAATGTATACTTACATAACATGATAGCAGATTTTGCATTAATAAATAATTACATTGAGTTAGTCACAATACTTAATTATAATAGTTATGAGTCTATTTCTCTGGGTTTTTTTTTATTTTATTAATATATCATTTATATTAAAGTAAACTTTCTTGCAAGTGAATAGTTTACATAACTTAAGCTAACGGATATGCATTTCGCTGCTATATTTCAGCCATCTTCTCAAGTTATTAATATTTATTTACATTTAATGTAACATGTCCATTTCCTGAAATAATTAAATTACTTCTTGTCAGTATGTTTTAAAATGGTTTTAGAAAAGCGTTGTTAATATATTTATGAGGAAGGCGCCCAAACGGTAAAATCGTTAGCATTCCAGACGAAATGCCTTGCATCATTTTATCCGTTTTTCAGGTCTGAGTTTAAATATTCTGCGAAGTCTTCTTTGCCTTTAATCTTCTCAGGTAGCCTGGAATATATAGCCAAAATTCGAAACCGTTTTAATGTTTGTGAGCTAAGTAACACAGAATGAGCAGATTGGACTAACCAGAACAGGAGTAGACATGTGGGATGGAAAGTCGCGGAAGAGCTCACAGGTGTGTGATGAAAGATTTTCAGGTAATATACATAAAATAAGAACGGTAAAACGAGAGTGAATGTATATCGGGCAATAACAAAAAGACCACCCCGAAATATAACAATAAATAATATTCATGGTTTGATCATAAGTATCCGGGCTGTTGCTGTAATAATGACTCTAAAGCACGGCGATTAAAGATGCTTGTTACAGTTTGACATTCAAGAAATTTGTGCATGCACAATAAGGTTTAATATTCTAGCTCAATACCGCTGATCACAGCAGTTATAGGAAGGAAAGTGTATCGCGCGTGATCGTCGCAGGACAGAGAAAGTTGAGCAAAGAATCTGCATCAAAGTTTGCCAAAAGCTTGGCGATACCGTCTTAGAAGCTTACGCCAATTTCCAAAAAGTAGTAATCGTCCTCGACACAATCAAGGAGATCTTATGCGACAGAAACCTGAGTGTCGTTTTGGTCAGCTGAAAGCTGTATTGGCACAATCTTGGTAGATACGCGTCTCATACCGAAATCTTCAGTGGTAACGGACTGAACTAAACACTAACTAATCTGTGCAGCCTCTAATATCTCACGGATGGTGATTGGATGACTTCCCCTCCCAGCTGCACGTACATCTGCGATGTGTTTCTCAGTTCTGCTGGTTGCCTGTTTCCCAGACCGTTTGTTATTATCGAAATTTTTCGACTGTTTTGGAAACTTCTGAACCACTCGTACACATGTCTTCGGCTTATACATTCATATCCATAAATTTTCTACAATTTTGGGTAAGTCCCTGAGCAGGTATTGCCATGACAAATTTCTCTGTGATGGTCAATGCGAAAATCAAACGCTACACACCTTCTTTCCAAGCACTGCTGTAAACGGTGAAAGTGAGCTAGAACGATAAAACTCAATGAGCTTGCAGAGCAGAGTGTACGGTCAATCTGCTGTGCAATCTCATTCTGCTTTAGCTTTGTTACTATGGCATCAGACGGGATACTCATTGATCAGACCTCGTATCTTTCTTTCACAGAACAATGGTATCACTTCATAGAATATAGTATTATGTTTTATCAAATACCTCCAACTAGTGTTTCTGAAACCCTATTAATATTTCAGTAATAGTACGTTTAATGTTTGATATTTAACAATGCCATAAGATGGTGTTGAAAACACAATTAAGAAACACTGATATATATGTCGCCATGATAGATGTTTAGCCACTACACACATTTTTTTCTTTCCTTGTTTCTCTCCTTTTTTCTGTGTCCCTTTCTGTAGAAGAGCGTAGGCTCGAAACGTAAAATACTTTTTGTATTCCCGAGCGTTATACTAATACATCTGTTTGTTTTGTACACCACCTGTCTTCGTCTTTTGTTTATTTTCGTAAACTCTCCCTCACCATGTTAGATCGTTAGCTCCTACACGCATTGTTTTCTCTCCTTGTTTTTTTCTGTGTCCCTTTCTGTAGAAGAGCGTAGGCTCGAAACGTAAAATACTTTTTGTATTCCCGAGCGTTATACTAATACATCTGTTTGTTTTGTACACCACCTGTCTTCGTCTTTTGTTTATTTTCGTAAACTCTCCCTCGCCATGTTAGATCGTTAGCTCCTACACGCATTTTTTTCTCTCCTTGTTTCTCTCCTTGTTTTTTTTTTTCTGTGTATTTTTCTGTCGAAGAGCGTAGGCTCGAAACGTTAAAGACTTGTTCTATTTCTATTCCTGAGCGCCATACTAATACATTTGTTTGTTTGTACTCCACCTACCTTCGTCTTTTGTTTATATTCGTAAACCTACCCGTTATATATATATATAAATTCGTTATTAAAATAATATTCTGAAAGGATATCCGTTGGCATCGCTTGATGCCAATGGATATCGATCAAGATTATAACACTGGAACGAATAAGGCTTCTGCCTTTATACTACGATATGTTTCCTGATCGCCATACTTATACATTTGTTTGTTTGTACTCCACCTACCTTCGTCTTTTGTTTATTTTCGTAAACCTTCCCGTTATATATATATATAAATTCGTTATTAAAATAAGATTCTGAAATGATATCCGTTGGCATCGCTTGATGCCAATGGATATCGATCAAGATTATAACACTGGAACGAATACTACGATTTGTTTCCTCTCACTGTTGAATATTGATCTCTGTGTATGACAGAATGAATAAAATGCGGTATATAATCAGGCCAACCCCGATGGCGTCAACGTCATTGATGCCATTGGAATAAGTTTGAAAGTTAGGCCTAATAAACGCATTATTAGAGGAATGGGAGAAGAATCGATTAGGTCGTTTGCAGGATATGACAGGTATTATTATATTTCCCTCCCGCTGCTGCTGTTGTTGAGGTTGCTGCTGCTACTACTGATACTGCTGCTGCTGCTACTACTACTGCGGCTGCTGCTGCTACTACTACTACTACTACTACTACTATTACTACTGCCGCTACTACTACTACTACTACTACTACTACTACTACTACTACTACTACTAAAAATAATAATAACAACACTCCTTTCTTATTTCTTTATTGCCCACATGGGGCTAAACACAGAGGGGACAAACAAGAATAGACAAAGGGATCAAGTTGATTACATCCACCCCATTGCGTAACTGGTACTTAATTTATCGCCTCCTAAAGGATAAAAGGTAAGTTCGACATTAATGGAATATGAAAATTGAACGTAATGTCGGTCAAAGTCATGCATATGATTTTGTTCGGCGTGCTCACTATTCTGCCCGCCTCCCAATAGTTTTTTTCCCCACTTCGGTTGGGACGATGTCGAATAAACCGGCAACCCGCAGAGCTTGCTCTGTGAGGAAGGTGTATGATTTATGCTATTTTGACACCCTACAGGAAGAAGAACAAGATCACAAGATTTGTATAAAGGGTAACGAATTCTTACGCGGCAACGTGCACTAGAATAGCAAATATCTAAGAAGTAATCATAACGCTTGAACACCCCTTCTAGGAGACGGAAACTCCGAAAACTAAAGCAGGATAACAGGAATCCCATATACTAGGGTGGAGATCCTGTCAGTTATGGTGTTACTAGAAAAATCTACTGGCGGTTGTACAACCTAAAATTAACTAACCCTCATCATGAATGCTGAAATGTCAAATAAACTTAGAAATGGGAACGGCATCAATGAGGCTGGAATACCTTGTGAAGGTCTCTCGCCCGGTGGGTGCCCCGGGGAGGCCAAACAGGTGCTACCTGGGTGAGCAGCCTCGACTCACTCGTCGTCAAGCAACTGCTAAAAGAAGTTGGACGGAAGAAAAGAATGTTGCTGTAATGGTGTGATACTTCCTGAGTAATCCGAGAAATGATAATGACGTACCTACTAGGGGATATAGGAAAAGAACACACACTGCATGGAGCGACAGAGGCCTATTTGAATAAAGTGAACAAAATTTGTGTGACCAAGCGAGAGACATCAGAATGAATGATAGGTTATCTCCAGTTGAACTAGAAAGCATTACCAGACGATTTTTAAAGAAGAGTAATATCAGCGGTGAAGGGAAGGAAGAAGAAGAGAATGCAGATAGTGAAAGTATGACAGTAGATTTGAAGGAAGAAAACGAGCATGAGGCTGAAATTATTGATCAGGAAAGCGATGAAAGAGCCGAGGAAGAGATCTCCATTTTAAATGAAATCATTGATATTTGAACCTTTAGTCAACAGAGACTTTATACGGGGTTTAAAAAAGTAGACAGAAAGAAACTCAATGAATGGGTCTGGAAGATAACTGATATTACTGGGGATATCAGGACTGGCAACATCACAGACACCAACAATCTGATAAATTCAATCTCGATCTTTATAGCCCGGACGTTTGGTTTGAAAGCCAAAGGTAAATGCCAACATAACCTGAAGGAACCATGGTGGAAAAGGAGAATAACGCAGTCAGTTAATGAGACCAGAAAACATTAATATTCTGGAACGGAAAATTAGGTTAAAGTAAAGATGAATAATAGGGTGAAGAGAAAGGGAATGAAAGTTATGATTGAGGAATTCAAACTGAGGTTGAAAGCTAAAGGAAATAAACTAAAGAGAATTGAGCAGTACAGATTAAACCGACTTTTCGGTCAAAATTAGAAACGAGTCGATCAGGAACTGTTTGGGAAAGAAAAAAAGATGATAACACCTTGAGGGATGCGGAAGAAAGCAAAATATTGTGATCAAATATATGGTCTCAGTAGAAACAACACGAAACTGAAACAGAGTGGTTAAAGACAATCAAAGAAGAGAGTGGATAGTATCGGCTGGAGGAATTGAAAATAACCAGGGAGATGATTAGAGATCAGTGCAAGAAAATTCCTAAATGGAAAGCGCCCGAGCCAGAAGGGGTACAGAGTTCTACTGCGGAGAATTGCGAGTATTATGGACGAAATACTCAGTACTAGCATCCAAATACTGGCCTGGATGACAAAAGGAAGAACGGTACTATGCCAGAAGGACCAAATAAATGGAATAAGGTTGGACATTTATATAATTAGTTTAAATTATTTGTGAAGATATTGGTGAAATATATACAAAACATTAATGCAAGGTTGTGGCTGCAACGTTGTTGATATAAGATATATTACAAATCTATATATATATATATGTTTCGTATAGAGTTTAGTACATAGCTTCTGATCAAATTAGATGTTTATTTTATTAATAAATTAATATATAATTATCTAATTAATAGATATAGATTAAATTATAGTAATTTAGCTTAATTTAAGTATATGATTTATTTTAAGTATTTTTACTTTATTTTATTAGACTCATATCTTTCTAGTAAAGATATACTATACTTTGTTAATATTATTCTCAAAGCTAAAATATATCTTCACAGATAAATTACATTTTTCTATCTATTTACTCTATTTTTTACCTTAGGTTTTTAATATGATAAATGTATTACATACACCTGGTCTTACATTTTAAGTTTTTGAATTTAGTTAACGGAGTTTCTTCTATAAGAAGAATCATGTTTTTATTTCTTTAAGGAATATTGTTTAATTCTATTTCATTATTTATTAAATACTGTTCTGATTATTGTTGACCTGGGGAGTGACTATACTTTTAAATTCAATTATTTTTCGGTTGAATTTAAATTTAATTGTAATTCGAATTGAAGTTATAACCACGAAACATACGTAGTCTTTTTACTTATATATTATTTATTCCATTTTTGGTACTTTCTATGATCTACTTATATGTTTAATAATATATTTCATTTTTTCTTTATGATATGGATTATGTCTATCATTGTTTGAATTGCATAATAGTAGTTTTTCTCTAATTTATATATATATATATATATATATAATATATATATATATATATATATATATATATATACATATATTATATTTACATTGTGAAATGTGATTTAATACTAAATTGAATTTTTCCCTGTACATTTGGAGTTATAATCCCTATCATTATTATTATTATTATTATTATTATTATTATTAGTAGTAGTAGTAGTAGTAGTAGTAGTAGTAGTAGTAGTAGTAGTAGTAGTAGTAGTAGTAGTAGTGGTAGTAGTAGTAGTAGTAGGAGTATTAGTAGTGGTATATATATAAATATATATATATTGTTATTTTTGTATACAGATACATATATACATATAATATATACACTAGCTATGCACCCACAGGCTGCCCTAGTGTTCTCTCGGCACATGAGGTGTATGAAGCAAACATCCCTTCTTTACAAACATGTTATTTGGTCATTTTCTGATGAACAATGCTGCAGTTTCCATCAGTCATATCCAGTCACATGTCTGTGGTTAGCGTTGCACTATAGTAGAAAACACTTGCCCAAGGTACCATAGAGAATGACGGACCGGCACCATGGTTTTGGGAAGCAAAACCACACACCTCACATTCACAACCACACACTCACATTCTTGCACGCAATATTTGTGTGTTTATTTTTATTTCAAATTATTGTGTCCCTACCATGTCTCACAGTTTGCAGTTCATCAAGCAGATAAGTATAAAATAAATGCTAGATTGAAATACCTACTCAGGTCTATATGACCAATTGAACGTTTGAAAGAATACATACAGTAAAATCACATTTAAAGACTTAATGGGTTCAAATTTAAGGTAACGGATTGCTAGCAACAAGATAATGAGTTCAAAACTTCGCATTGAACTTCCACTCCATACGATAACACTATATGTACATCTCAGTCTACTTGACTTCCAACAATTAAATATTGTAATTTGAAGCTGAATGATTAATAGTAAGAAATATGACCAGATTTCTTTTAAAATTATTGTGCAAAATATTCTGTGAAAATGTATTTTCTCACCACGACAAAGGGCACGCACACATTCACACACACATAAACACACACACACACAGCTGTCTATCTGATAACTTGCGCTACCAGAAACACACGGGTTTACATTATTTGAAGCCGTAAAAATCTCTGCGATGTGTCTTTTGCATCAAAGTCATCTCTGTGCCAAAAAAAGCAGAGACAAAAACATTTCATCTTATCTGCTAAATAATATGAATAGAGTTGACGGTATAACTAGTTTCATTCTATAGTAGAACTCATTTTGTTTTAGACATTTTTTTCATTATGCTCTAAGACATAAAGATTGTTCAGGCAGAGATGCCTCCCTTAATTGAAGACCTCAAAATTGTGTGACTCGACCCCGTTTCCCAGGTTGTTTCTATAATAAAAAAAAAGTGTCGTTGCGCTAAACACATATTTTGTTTGGTAGCCGAAATACTATTGAATCTTTTCGAACTCATACTTCAAAATCGGCCACTCAGTTTTCGAGACCATAAGAAACGTACCCACGCACACACTCATACGCACACATATGCACACATACACACACAAACGCTGTTTTATTATATAAGATACATACATAAGCATATATATGTCAATTTGTGTGCAGGTGTCTGTGTGAATGTGTGTGAATGTGTGTGTATGTGTGTGTAAGTGTGTGTGCCCGCGCGATTGTGTACATTTATACAGAGATAAAGATATACAATTTAGTGAAATATATTTTTTTAACAATGGTTATATGTTATGTGCACGTCGTTAGCATAAATTTTGTTTATTACTTTTGAAGAAAATAATATCAGAAAATAAATTAAAGAAATGAACTTAAACTCCGAAATATTTACGACTGGCATTTAGTAACAATTGATAATTCAAACATTACAATAGCAACTAATAGACTTAACACTTTGTAATCCAAAGCAGGTGAGTTTTACTTTGCTCAAATGCACAAAGTATAATTAATAAATGTGTTTTTATGTTGTCATTTTTATATCTCAACTGTATTTAACGCAGTTTTTTAAGATGATCTTGCATCTTTCGAAGTAATGATTAAATACAAGTTTGCATTACGCATATTTGTTTATAATTACATGACTTTTAACCATATATTGAGTATTTGCATCTTCATCGCAGTATGATGCCATGAGATAGTGTGGAGAACTGGCAGGACCGTTAGCATGCAGAGCAAAATGCTTAGCGACATTTTGTTTATCTTTACGTTCTGAGTTCAAATTCCCCTGAAGATGACAATGATTTTCCTTCATTTCGTTTTCAATACAATAAGCTCTAGTTAAACACGGGTTGGATTGTTATCAACTTACCTCCTCCTTCGAAATTACTCTTTATGTGCCACAATTTGAAACTAATATGACGCTAACACACAAGAAATAAAAATGATCTCTTAAATTGCCCTAGGTAATTAGACCGACTAATTTTCTACCATTTATCATATATTTTAAAATTACTCTCGGAAATTAAATTCATTTAAATAGAAAACAACGGCTGTTTTTGTCAAACCTTATCATCGCTAGCGTAAGCTGTGTTGATTATTGCCTCAGCTACTTTGTAATTTTTTAATGACATCTTCACGGCATGTTTTAGTCATAATCCAAACGAATAATTATAAAATACGGGATGTTTTGGAATTTTATCTTTTAAAAGCTTGTTTATAGTAGTCTTAATATATTTTCTCTGTTATTATTATGTGATAATCTTCAATTATCTCCAAATAACAATGAAAGAGATTTTACTAATAATTTTCCAAAATACATTAAATAAATTTTGTAATCCCACTTCTAAGCCTATACCGCTAATTACAACTATTGATAAAAAAACACAGCCGATTTCACATATAAAATAAAGATTTTTTTCCCAAATAATAAACCATGTAGACTATTGTGCATTAAACTTCTCTACACAAATAAACATGCATATGCTCAAAATTAAACTATACATCTTCTCATCTTGTTTGCGTTCTCCGTCTCAACTCATACTTTATTTAAACTATCAACTCTGTGACTTTTTAAAATTCTCCATCGTTCGTCTTACTTCTAGTAGAATGCTAACAATTACTTCTGCAAAAATTGACATGTATGCACAGTCTATCATTAAAAGTCGTTTGCAAAGATCATTTCCAAGAAAATTAGAATAGTAAGGATTTTGTATGTATGTATGTATGTATGTATGCGTGTATGTATGTAAGTATGTACATACGTATGCCTCTTCTATTTTTGAATTATTATAAATCTTCCACATGAACGTAGGTGTATATGCTTTGTGTTCTTTTTTCTGTATAGAAACCCCCCCCCCTAACTCAGTAACCGACTTGCTGCTCTAACTGTATATTTTGAAATATTTGTATCCCTTCATATTTGGAAATCATTTAACTGACACAGGTATATGTAATGCGTCCATTTCCTATGTTACGCACACTTACGAAACATTTTATTTGGCTTAAATATTACACACACAAACACACATGCGCGCGTAAACACAGGCACACACTTGTTGCGTCTCGGGAGAGGCATTACCCAATAATGATATGACCCGCAAATTGAATTTTTCTCCTTTAGTATTAGCCAATTGGTTAATCATCTAAATAGCTAACTAATCGATTGTTTGTCCGTGAAAGCTCTTTCTTTGTCGCGTGCAAACTGTTTAGTGTCCAGTGTTTCTCTGCTCACCCCCAGGCATGATTGCAAAGTAAAAACAAAAAGGAATTATATATGTATATATATATATATTATATATATATTATATATATATATATAATATATATTATATATATCGTGAATTTCATCACTCACAACATGGACCAAATTTTTTCTTAAGAAAAAATATATATTAAAGTAAATTAAACATAATATCATGAATAGTGATAGCGAAACCGGTCGATATATTAAAATTTATATTAAAACCATGTAAGTGTGCGTATTTTCCTTTTTAAATTTCTTATATATATATATATATATATATATATTATATAATATATATATATATAATATATATATATATATAATATATATATATATATATGTCTATCTATCTATCTATCTATCGTTATATACATGTACTAACTTTAAAGTTACAATATATTTGTTGAATTTTCTAAATCATCGTTTGCAGAGCGAGAAAAATGCATGTTTCGGAATACATCTTTATTTATCCACACAAATTTATAAGGGGAAAAAGCCAATCATCATAAGCTACGTGTTAGATTTCCTCTGCCATTAAGTTTTTCCATCCAATTCCCCACTATCATTAGAAGAAAACACGAGAATAGCGTTAGCAGCAGGAAACGAATGTGACAGCAAGTAGTATAAAATATCTAAATATATTTCACTCTTATTCGATCTCCTGAGTGTATCTTGCCTAATCGTTATAATGGATCTTAAAATAACAGAGTATGGAAAATTTAATCTCAGAATTTAATCGCAAGTTAAACCATTCTAATATGTCATTCCACATGCTTCCAAGTTACAGGCAAATTAACTTGTCAGAGATAAATACAGAGCTAGCTAGAGTACTATTTTCAGAAATTGCATAAATGAATAGGCAAAAATATCTGATGACTCAACATCTTATTTCATACAAATTTAAAAGTCGTATTTCAAAAATATATATAGTCATACTGTGTACAAACGAGAAGATATTGCAGTTCATTTCCTGAAATATTTGGAAATGAGAGCTACATTGTATTTTACATCACAACCGTACTGAAGATATTCTACTTGTCAGTGAATGAATCCCTAATTCAGTATTTCCTTTACTAATCAGTATTTACTGCCATTAGAAGCAGATGGGTTCAAACAATTTCGCTGAGAAATAATTAATCTCTCTCTCTCTCTCTCTCTCTCTCTCAATATTTCTTTCTATCCCTCTCTCTCGCTCTCTCTTTCTCTTTCACACACACACTCACAGTCACACACAGAGATCACATTCAGAAGCAACCCCGCAAAGCAAACGTGATCGCATGCACATGCACGTACGCACAAACACATACACACATAAATATATATATACATATATATGACAGGCTTCTTTCAGTTTCCGTCTACCAAATCCACTCACAAGGCTTTGGTCAGCCCGGGGCTATAGCAGAAGACACTTGCCCAAGAATTCACGCAGTGAGACTGAACCCGGAACCATGTGGTTGGTTAGCAAGCTACCTACCACACAGCCACTCCTACGCCTATATATATATATATATATATATATATATATATATATATATATATATATAATATAAGACGCCATGATACATCGTTAGCTCCTACACGCATTTTTTTCTCTCCTTTTTTTTTCTTTGTATCTTTCTGTCGAAGAGCGTGGGCTCGAAACGTGAAAGATTTTTCTATTCAAGAGCGCTATACTAATACATTTGTTTGTTTGTACTCCACCTGCCTTCGTCTTTTGTTTATTTTCGTTAACTTTCCCTTTATATATATATATATATATATATATATATATATATATATATATATATATATATATATATATGTATTAAACTATGGTTGCAGAATAAGCAAATATAAGGTCATCCACGTAACATTTCATATCTCCGGAGATTGGCCGATATTTGCGGAGATAGGCGGAGATTGGCGGAATAGCATTTTGGGAGATTTCTCAATAATGCTGGGTGTTAATACACCTGCGAGAGAGTGAGATAGATTGATATTGGAGGAGATTGGTGGAGATAAGAGGAGATAGAATTTTTGGAGATTTCCCAATTATGCTGGGTGTTAAAACACCTGGGTAAGTTGGAGAGAGTGAGATAGGCGGAGATTGGCGGAGATATGTGGAGATGTCGGAGATTGGCGTAGATAGACGGAGATTAGTGGAGATTGAGGGAGATAGGCGGAATAGCATTTTGGGAGATTTCCCAATAATGCTGGGTGGTAAAACACCTGGGAGAGAGAGAGAGAGTGAGATACTCGGAGATAGGCGGGGATTGGCGGATATCGACGGATATAGGCGGAGATTGGCAGAGATTGGCCGAGATTGGCGAAATAGCATTGAGGGAGATTTCCAAATAATGCTGGGTGTTAAAACACCTGCGAGAGATGGAGAGATTGATATAATCGGAGATTGGCGGAGATAGGCGGAGATAGCATTTTGGGAGATTTCCCAATTATGCTGGGTGTTAAAACACCTGGGAGAGATGGAGAGATTGAGATAATCGGAGATTGGCGGAGATAGGCGGAGATAGCATTTTGGGAGATTTCCCAATTATGCTGGGTGTTAAAACACCTGGGAGAGTGAGAGAGAGAGTGAGATAAGCGGATATTAGCGGAGATATGTGGTGATGGCGGAGATATTCGGAGAAGGCGGAGATTGGCGTAGATAGGCGTAGATTGGCGGAGATTGACGGAGATAGGCGGACATAGGCGGAGATTGGCGGGGATTAGCGGAATAGCATTTTGGGAGATTTCCCAATAATGCTGGGTGTTAAAACACCTGGGAGAGAGTGAGAGAATGAGATAGGCGGAGATTGGCCGAGATAAGCGGAGATTGGCCGAGATTGGCCGAGATAGGCGGAGATAGGCGGAATAATATTTTGGGAGATTTCCCAATAATGCTGGGTGGTAAAACACCTGGGAGGGAGAGAGTGAGATAGGCGGAGATTGGCCGAGACTGGCCGAGATAAGCGGATATTGGCGGAGATTGGCCGAGATAGGCGGAGACAGGCAGAGATTGGCCGAGATAGGCGGAGATCGGCGGAGATCGGCGCAGATAGGCAGAGATTGGCGGAGATTGGCGGAGATAGGCGGATATCGGCGGAGATAGGCGGAGATTGGCGGAGATAGGCGGGAATTGACGGAATAGCATTTTGGGAGATTTCCCAATAATGCTGGGTGGTAAAAAAACCTGTGAGATAGGCGGAGATTGCCGGAGATTGTCTGAGATACGCGGAGATTGGCGGAGTAGCATTTTGGGAGATTTCCCAATAAACCTGGGAGTGTGGTAGAGAGTGGGATAGGCGGAGATTGTCCGAGATTGGCGGAGATAGACGGAGATAGGCGGAGATCGGTGGAGAAAAGTGGAGATTGGCGGAGATAGGGGGAGACTGGCGGAGATAGGCGGAGATTGGTGGAGATTGGCGGAATAGCATTTGGGCGATTTCCCAATAATGCTGTGTGTTAAAACACCTAGGAGAGAGTGAGATAGAGTGAGATAGGCAGAGATAGGCGGAGATTGGCGGAATATAGTATTTTGGGAGATTTCCCAATAATGCTGGGTGTTAAAACAGCTGGGTTATCGTGAGATAGACGGAGAGAGAGAGAGAGATAGAGAGATAGATCATAGAGAATGAGACATATTCTTGTGTGGCTTTGTTCTATTTAGGAAAAATTACATTAGTGTATAAGACAGTTCTCAAAAATTCACCTAAACATTCAGTACTACAAGAAATTTTAGCGCTACTGATAATCTTTCAGCTTTGCTGGAAATTCAAGTAAAATTATCAAATGTCTGTTAACTCACAGAGTTTGTTTAAAGTGTCACGACTTAAAATGTTGCTTTTATATATATATATATACATAACATTAATATTAGTCTCACCCACAACTACTTGATGAAGTTATCTACTATTAAAAATAAAAGCAAAAACAAGCCCTCTCCTATCAACTAATAGTGACAGATCCGTAATGGTCAGATTTTGTTACAAACTTTTCTTACAAAATATTTCTATCTTCAGTCACCACACATTTTTTCTAGAGATATGTTTATTCTGAAATGTTAAAATACACAAGTTTCATTATACTTATAGAAGGTAGTACAATATGAACTACAGTTCTTCCATGCCAGCATGGAATAAATATCGAAATGAAACTGATAAGATTAATTTTGGAAAACAACATGCAGTGAATGATGACTAACAATAAACTGATTAAATATATATATATATATTATATGTATATATATATGTATATATATATATATATATATATATATATATATATATATATATATATATACATATATATATATATATATTATATATATAATATATATATATATATAAACATATATATAGAACATTAGGGTTTTAGTGTGTGATCTAAACAAATAGGTATGCTAGATAAGTGCTATGTATATATATACATATATATATATAAACTATATATAGAACATTAGGGTTTTAGTTTGTGATCTAAACAAATAGGTATGCTAGATAAGTGCTATGTATATATATACATATATATATATATATATATATATATATATATATATATTATATATATATATATATATATATGTATATATATATCTATATATATTATATATATATATATATATATATATATATATATTATATACATATATATATATATATATATATATATACTGAATAAAAAATGGAGTTAACGCAGGTGTAAACAAGTGTTTTTACTTTCGACACATGTTTCGAAAATTCCACTAATACTATTCAAAAGAATAAATGGTATAAACAATGCAATCTTCTCTTCGGGAAAGTGAAAAAACGAAACTCGTCAATACGACATTTTAGCAAAAAATGATGGATTTGTATAGCGATAGACAGAACGCTATTAAAACCGTTTAAAAAAACCTTATATGATATAACGTCATAAGTAGCTAACAGAAAGAGTAGGGATATTAATAGTGAATGTTAAATATAAAGGAAATTAAAGTTTAAATTATATATAATGATAGAGACTACTTATATGCACTAAATGTATGTTTTTGCCAATGCTTACATCTGTATGCTCGCTCTATAACCGTGTTTACTAGAGTACTTTTAGAAAAAATAATGAAAAATAGCTCAGAATTGCAGAGAAGACAGAATTTCTTGCCTTTGTCATATGGTATCGAAATTGAGAGGATCAACCATTCTAAATGAAATTGTTCATTGTGGTCTTTTAAATCCCAAATCAGTCTGCTGAGACCGGTACTATTCCGTTTATTTCTATCCCTAAATGTTGAGTAATGGATAGAAATTCTTTTAGATAACTCTAACGATGTGCTACCAATGTAAAATCGTACTTTATTACGAGTACTGATTATACACTGGTATATAGAATTTTTAATCTTAGAGTTACTTGACATAAATTTAATTCTATTGGAATTGACTTCAGATACAATAACCTTGTTATTAATATTTCTAGAGGGTTGGATGGTATTAGCTAAATTAATGTTAGTATTAGTGAATGTATTAATATTTAACAGCTTGTTATTATGAGAAGATATAATTTGCAAGAGATTTTTGTGTTTGAGAAACCTATCCTAACATTATGTGAATTAATTATAGAGTAATATCTAGAATTGTTTGGAAAATTCCTAGCAATAGCTTGACGAAACAGCAGTGGGAGATTAGATATAATTTGTCTTCCGTAAGGAATTATTAACCAAATATTTGGGATTTAAAAGACCACAATGAATAATTTCATTTAGAATGGTTGATTCTCTCAATTTCGATACCATATGACAAAGGCAAGAAATTCTGTCTTCTCTGCAATTCTGAGCTATTTTTCATTATTTTTTCTAAAAAATACTCTAGTAAACACGGTTATAGAGCGAGCATATATATGTAAGCATTGGCAAAAACATACATTTAGTGCATATAAGTAGTCTCTATCATTATATATAATTTAAACTTTAATTTCCTTTATATTTAACATTCACTATTAATATCCCTAATATTTCTGTTAGCTACTTATGACGTTATATCATATAAGGTTTTTTTAAACAATATTAATAGCGTTCTGTCTATCGCTATACAAATCCATCATTTTTTGCTAAAATGTCGTATTGACGAGTTTCGTTGTTTTGACTTTCCTGAAGAGAAGATTGCATTGTTTATACCATTAATTCTTTTGAATAGTATTAGTGGAATTTTCGAAACATGTGTCGAAAGTAAAAATACTTGTTTACACCTGCGTTAAGTCCATTTTCTATTCATATTATTCAAAATATTCAACGTAAACACGAAGTTTCTATCTTTATAAACAAGGAGTTACTACACATTTACTTGTGAGATTTTTGCTGCCCTGGTAACTATTTATTTTTTTTCCGTGTTAATTGTTAACAAGGTAAAAATACACTCATCTATATATATGTATATATATATATATATATATATATATATATGGCTTTCTGTGTGTGTGTATGTGTGTACATTTACACACACACATATCCATATGTGAATATGTATAAGTGAACAAGCATACACGCATATATATATGTATACACACACATATATATATATATAATATATATATATATATATATACATATATCTAAATCTATCTCTCTATCTATCTATCTATCTATCTATCTATCTATCTATCTATCTATCTATCTATCTATCTATCTATATATATATATATATATATATATATATATATATATATATATATATAATATATATATATATATATACAGACACACACAGACACACTGAGATATATGCGCACACACACAAGTACATAAATGCGCACATATATACGAGCTCCAGAATCTTCAAATATTTGCAAAAACAAATATGTAATAGCCTTTCACTTCAATACACTTCTGGCGATATAGCCACGTCATCAAATCCCATTGAAGTCCTGCATAATCGATGTAACCAGTACCCTTGTTACAACCTTCTTTATTCTCTGAATGACTTCAAATTGACTGTCCCTGAGATTTTCTTTCAGCTTGTAGAACGACCAAAAGACTAATACTGTAGGGAAGCTGAGTTACTGTTTTGATGTTAATCACTATCAAAAACTTGGTAACTAGGATGGGAATGTGTGCTGCATCTTCCTGGTGCAATTGCCAACCACTAGAAGAGA
>NC_042999.1:32991240-32996240 GCF_006345805.1 Octopus sinensis | reverse complement strand
AGTAGTACTGAAGTCATGATTAAAACATTTTTTAAACAGACAACACCAATGGAGATTATTTATTTTCTTCTTGTCTTCTTTATTATTTTCCAGATGGCCGGTCGCTTGATTGTTCCAGAGAGGGCTAAGACAGCAGCACGCTATGGAGTGTAGAATTCCATTGTTTTGATTCAGAGATGGTGGCATCCATAGAAAGGTAAACATGCAACGCTACGTCCGGAGATATTAAAAAGTTGTCATGCAAATCTAATGACAACGGGTTCTGTAGACGATGCAAGATGTGGCCGTCCAACCACATCCTAACCAGCGGAAACGTGGCAACAGTGCAGGAAATGCTTAATCGCAACAACCACAAATCAACACGTCAAGCAGTTCTTGAAAGTGGAATAACAAAACGCACAATACGTATCGTGTTGCATAAAGAATTGAATTTTTGTCCGGGAGAAGACCATTACGCACAGAAGATAAAACCTAAAGACTGTGATCGCAGAATTCCAGAAGTCAAGAACTCCAAGATTTTCAGATCTCACTCCATAAGATTTTTACCTGTAGGTTAACGCAACACGAGGTAACACAACACGAGATGTACAAGACATCGGAGGCTCGGGTCACTTGGTGATATGGAATAAGGATGCACTCAATGATATCCCAGATGACGTCCTTCAGAAGACTGTTCGTTCCATCCATGGCCGTTTGGAGGAAGTGGTTGACGACACCGTTGCTTGAGCTGAAATATGCTGATTTGCTTTCATTTTCGTATCATTTGTGTTAATGAATTTGTAAAAGGAATATGGATTTTATTATCAATTTTTAATGCCTACTCTCTTTTCACCCACCTTGTATGTGTGAGTGTACAAATATATATATATATATTATAGTTTTTGCTCAGAGCTGCGGTCATGCTGGGGCACTGTTATTATTGAGAGCCTCCTCTAATATGTGGCATTTGCTGAATAAGGGAGTTTGATATCGCTACGCTCATTTACACGTCTTGCTTATATGTAGGATTATCTGGGACTCTCGACAGGAAGAGGTCCAGTTTAATTTGTGTAGGAACCCCAGGCTCTTTGGGAGAATATTAAAAAGCTGTGGGCTCCTGAAACAATGGCTGTTGAAGTACTTGGTCGTGAAGCGCGATGACATTGGTATAATATGTGACACAGAGCAGTGTCGAGCGTTCGGGCATTGGTGTAGCATTCAATACCAAAATTTGGCACAATTTCTGCATATTACTGCATACCTCTCCCGCCTTCTCAGTTGGCGAGAAGGATGAACGGGTAAATATGCCTTTTGAATATATGGTATCTGATTTAAAGGAACTAATGAATAAGATATTTCCTAACCTGAGGAATCAGTTTACAGAACATAACTGGCTGAAAAACCGTGCCATTTTAGCTCCAAAGAGTGTGTCAATTGATGACTTGAAAATGAAACTTCTGGAACAGTTGCCTGGTGAGTGTCATATCTACAATTTCTTTGACGCTGTACTCAACATTGATGAAGCTATGAATTATCAAGTTGAATTGTTGAATAGCCTAACACCATTTCTTCATGCAGGTCCTGTCAATTGGTTGAAGTGACCTGAAAAGCATGGTTATTCATGGTATATTCGTTAATAACTCCCTAACGGAAATAAGTGGATTTAATGTTAGGCAAAATACAATTTATTTGTTTAAGGGTTGTTCTGGGTAAAGTGTGAAAATAACCGTAACATTTCAAATACTAAGAAATAAACATACTCAACTTGATTTATAAAGACAACTGAATGGGTTAATTCTCCTTGGTCGTTAATGGACAATACTGGGCAACACCTTTCAAGGGCTGTAGCAGTATGATTATAGATTTTTTTTATTAAACTGCTATGAGCCTAGTAACAAACTGTATGTTAATTTAACATGTACCCAAAGTTTCACGTAGATTTATTAATAAGTTTAAACGGCAACTTGACACAAAAAACATACATCCAAAGAGACTGCCGTTTATATATGTATAGATAGATATACAAAAATATATATACATATCTATCTATGCATCTATGTATCTACGTATCTGTCTGTCTATCTATCTATCTATCTATCTATCTATCTATCTATCTATTTATCTATCTATCTGTCTGTCTATCTGTCTATCTATCTATCTCCCTATCTCTCCATCTCTCCATCTATCTATCTATCTATCTATCTATCTATATATATATATATATATATATATATATATATATATATTTCATTTTTGTGTTTGGCTGTCTACCACTTGTCAATTCCGTTAGACCGTGGGCCAAGTCATTTTATATTTGGTGTATTGGCGTAGTTTTGTATGGTAATCATTTACACGTAATTGATTTTCGCCATAAATCATTAAATAATGACTTAATAGCTTTTAAACTTTCCATGTTTGGATAAAATTTGACCGATCGAAATACACATACATGCGTGTAACAAGCTAAGCTGTTACCAAGCTGCTTACCCACGTGGTCATTTCTCTCTTATCAAATGCTTAGAACACACGATATATGATGTGGTCGGGACATGTGCTAGAAATAAAAGGTAAGTAGTCTTAAACCACGCACCACATTTTTCCAGTTGTTTTTCCAGCATCGTATAAACTTCCGTGTGTAGAATATACATTCGCAAAATAAAGAAAAATTATTTGAGTGGGGCACTTGGCTTTCGTAAAGCAGCGTTCCGTCAATATTTCATTTGTTAAAAGTAGACAAAACGTATACTCCCGCAAAAATAACAGCTCCCAGATGCTGTTTTCTGATTCAGTAAAAATTATCAGGTTTTAATCATAGGTAAAATTTTTAAAAAGTGTTTTTTTTTTTGCAAAAATTAAATTAGTCCTAAATGTTCTGTGTGGAAATTTCCATCAATGCATCAAATTCGAGAATTTTGACTAATATTAAAGATTTCCAACGGCGCAGCCAAACTGGAAGGATCTTATATATATATATATATATATATATATATATATATATATATATATATATATATATATATATCAGGAGAATTACATAGATCTCATAAAGGAGATAGTGAAGGAGGAAAGTAATTCAAGAATGAAAATTTAAAATGTACTGATAGTAATTTTTGAATGGAAGGACATGATGCTATAAAACTCTGTTCAGTACAAGTACACATCCCGATATATTCTCACATATACAAATACATTAAGTATAGAAACATAATGCACACGCATGCACACACAAACACACACCTGCGCACATACCTCTATAGACAACATGTTTACATTTTTATACAGACATAGATGCAACCATATACATACATATACATACACAAATATATATATATGCACATACACACATATTTACACATACACATATATAAGTACATACGCATATGTTCTTACACACATCCAAATTTACACATAAAGTTCCATATATACATCCATTCTTATGCATGTATGTATGTATACAGACATTGATGGACATTAACACATGCGCATACACGCACGCATTCACGTAGAAGCACGAACACACACGCACGCGTATATCTCATATACATGTGTGTGTGTATATATATATATATTATATATATATATATTATATATATATATATATATATATATAATATATATATATATAATATATATATATATATATATATATATATATATATATATATATATATATATAATATATATATATATACATACATATAAACAGATAGATAGATAGATAGATAGAAAGTTAGATTGATTGATAGATAGAAAGATAATAGAAGTACACATACACACACACATGTATATATGTATATAGCCTGGTGAATTACTAAACAGCCATATTGAATACAGCAAATGTACTTTGAAATGCACTTTCCCCTTTTGAGAAATCTATAGTTTTCTATTTAGTATTCTTCTCATCGTACAATAATTATGAATTATCATGGAATATGTGATACCATTTACTGAGTATGTATTTTTATACTTACAAATACCTGCTTTCCTGAATATCATATTGCCTTGGTTTACACTCTCCCAATGTAATGGACAATGCAATATGAATTCCTGTTATTCATGCTATTCATTATATTGCATGTATTTCAACAATTTGCCCCAATGTGTTTTATCATATTTCAGCATCTACACAAACACACATACACAGACAAACACACACACACATACACATACACACACATACACACACACACACACATATATATATTTCCTCAGTGTTAGTTAGTTAGTTAGTTAATTTGGCTCAAAAGCAAATAGCAAGGCCATATAGGGGGACATGGAGTTAAGTACAGAGTGGTGTTCATGTAAAGAGTTCAGGCCACTTGAGGTCCAGGGAGGCTTTGAACAAAGCGGTCGTCGGCATCTTCACCATCTCGTCTGGCAGCTTGTTCCACGGATCCGCAACCCGGGCGGAGAAAGCTCCTCTCCTTCGATTGAGATGAAATCGTCGCAGGTAGAGCTATTCTGAAGCGACACTGGTACATTTTTGTTATGTTATTTAATCGTCTCTCTCTCTCTCTCTCTCTCTCTCTCTCTCTTTCTCACACTCTCCCTATATATGTATATATATATATACAGGGCAGTAAGCCCGGGGTTAACCGGGATTAAGTAAGATTATTAAGATAATCAAGCGATTTGTGTTAAACCAAACTAATTAACACTGACGTCAAATTTGAGAGAAATCCGTTGAAATTGGTAAGGGTTTGGCTGAAATTGGTTTGCAGGCAATTTGAAATCCCATAAGGAATCGGTTCATCGATTTTTCCACTCATCGATTGTATTTTTTTTGGTGGTGGGGGAGAGACCTTAAAGCATTCCAATATCCCATGGATCCTAAGTAACGCTGGCATCAAGTTTGAAGAAAATACATCAAATTTGGTAAAGATTATGGTTGAAAATGGGGTGTAGCCAAGTTTATTGAGAAATCCTATACGGAATCATTTTATCGATTTTTCATCCTGATTGAATGGAAATCCCCATAAGGAATCAATTTATTGAATTTAACCCAAATAGGACTTAACCGA
>NC_042999.1:32931240-32981240 GCF_006345805.1 Octopus sinensis | reverse complement strand
GTTAAATAGCTGAATGACAACGATCTGTAATGTTACGTAGTAGCAGTACATTAGATTATGCTATCGAATATTTATTAAATATAGAGCGGCGAGCTAGCAGAATCATTATTGCGCCGGCAAAAATTAAAAGAGAAAAATACTTAGCGGCGTTTTGTCCGTCTTTACGTTCTGAGTTAACATACCGCCGGGGTATGTAATCGTGATATTTAATCGACTACCCCTACCCCGAACTTGCTGGCCTTGTGCCAAAATGTGAACCCAATATTAATATTTACTAACTAGCGTAATTGAATGGCTTTAGAATACTGCAAGGCGTTTTCTCATTTGAAAATGTACGTTTAAGCATTTTCGTGATTCAAGTACTCTCACTCAAATTCATGTGTAAACAGTATCATATATCCACCTATCGTAGTTCAGTTACAGCGAAGACATTACATCTATGCTGCTTTTAAATCATATCATTAATATCGTCTTATTTTCAGTCAAACTGTTCAGTTAATAAAGTAGGTCAATAACCGACAGATATCTGACAACGTTTTCCGTATTATTAACTAGAATGAATAGATAATGTTTTGTGTACACTAGTACTTGAATGAGTCTGGAAATTTTAATGCTCGGTGGAAGAGAGCCTAAACACAGATGGAAAGTGTATTAACCAACCTAGATGACAAACTTCATATTCTTCTAAGAGTTTCCAACCTCCATAAAGCTCACTGGAAAGGTATTCAGAAAGAGGATCTAAAACACACTTGCCAGCCTTTCATTCTGCGCAGGCTATTGACATAAAGCTACAGCTTTTATGACAATATTGCATGGATTATGTAGTATGTCTCCTCTAAAGAGAATGTCAAACCGACCTAAAAAATATACCCCGGGATAGGAAAATGCTAAGGAGACGAAGAATAAAGATCTCAAATCATCTTAATAGGCCACTAAAGCATAGTGAATAATCTTTAACAAACATAGATTGAGATTAAAATTTAACTCAAACAATTCCATGAAAAGGAAAGGACAAAGAGTAAATCAGAGCAGAATAAAATGAAAAGACAAATCCTAAAACTTCTTTATAGTTTTAAAGAAAATGGCCGACGGACTGCGAACAACAAGTCGACAACTGAAGTACCGAATGTGTAATTCAAAATCATAGCAAATAGCTCTGCCAGATCATGTCGTCGTGAACACACCTCTACACACAAATTGTGGTAATTATCACATCGAAGTAAAGGAATCTGATTAAATATTATCTATAGGCGAAGTGAGCTTACACTTAGTCACACGTCTTGATGCATTCCTAGCCATACCCCTAAAGTAAAGCAAAGGATCTCCAGCAAGACCACTGCAGGTTCTCTTCCAATGCTTCCTTACAAGTTGGAGACTTCCCCGAATATTATAGAAAGACCACATGTCCTATCCATAAAGAAGGTTGCTGAGGTCTGTCTCTATCACATATCAGTAAATACATGGAACGTATTGTCAGGAACAAGCTGATCATGCGTATAGAAGTTAATAACATATTCCTGACATATGGCTTGGCTTTCACCCAAGAAGATGCTGCTTAACTGATGCTGCAGCATTTTGATTCGGTGTTGAAGCAACTAATGATTTGTCTGAATGTGGATTTGATATAACTCAAAATCTTTGATAAGGTTGAATACGGGACTCACAAGCCACGAAGACACGAAAAAACGTGGGAGAGTGGGTAGAAAACTGCTTAAAAGACTGAAGCCAAACTGTAGTGGCTATGCGAGGAGACAGAAATAGCGTGTGGAGTTCCTTAGGAAGTGTCTTGGATTTGCTGCTGGTTATAGTAATTTTCTCGGGCATTCCATCAGTTGCACATACAGTCACAATAAGTAGATATGTCCACGATACTAAAGTAGCGCGGGCACTTTCCGAACTTCTCATTGCTATTCAACAGAAAGACCAATATGTCATATGTAAATGGGCTGAAGGAAACTAGAAGCGATTAAATGCAGGAAATTTGCTAATCATCCGTTATTAATCGCATTCCGCTAACAGATCATAACAAAGATATTGTGCTGCTAAAAGAAACAGAGTGCGTGCCCTTGGGATCGATATGTGACGACGCCTCGTTTGATATCAGCAAGGTGGTAGGAGTGTGAAAGCGAAATTCCGGATGGATTCTGAGAACTTTGAGAAGAATAGATCAAGATAATGGATTTGTCTTATGGAGGACGTCTCCAGCCGTGTGGATAATTGCTCTCAACAACGGAACGAATAGTTTTCAATTAATAACAAAAGTTGAAGCAGCTCGATGGTTATATACTAGAAGTTTGCATCAATGAAAAGCTGAGTCTTTGGGACACGCTGAAACAAGTTTGTCTCTACTTTCTGGAGGGAGAACGGTAGAGATATACATAGTAGAGATGTTGATACCAAATTTTTGTATCGAGAGATATACTCGCATACATAAAAAGATGTCACTGCAGTGTTGAAAATTACTTAACATAGAGGCAAGAATGGAGACTAGGTGTTGCGATAGATGCATAGGCCGACAGTTATTGGATATCTTTCTAAACATACGGAGTGAGCTACATAAGGTGGGGATCAAGGTTTTCAGGAAACACTTTGATATTCTGCTGTCCAAGATTCCAGATAAACATAAGTCATAGGAAAAATCTTCAAAGAAGGCAGCAATATCAAACTTCCTCCTTCATCAAGTCCCATTAAATGGACATTAAAAAGATGATGATATTCCCGTGCCTCAGCGTGGCAGTACTATTTAGGCTGAAACGCATAGAGAAATAAAAGAATGTCTCTCTGTCTATGTCTCTGTCCCCTCCTCTCTCTCTCTCTCTCTCTCTCTCTCCCTCTCAGTTTATATATTACTCTTTTACTTGCTTCAGTCATTTGATTGCGGCCATTCTCGAGCACCGCCTTTTAGTCGAGTGAATGGACCCCTGGCCTTATTCTATCGGTCTCTTTTGCTGAATCGCTAAGTTACTGGGACGTAAACACACCATCGTCGGTTATCAACCAATGGTGGGAGGACAAACACAGACACAGAAACATATACACACACATACATATAAATACATATATACGACGAGCTTCTCCAGTGTCCGTCTACCAAATCCACTCGCAAGGCTTTGGTCGGCCCAAGGCTATAGTAGAAGACACTTGCCCAAGGTTTCAGGCAGTGGGACTGAACCCGGAATCATGTGGTTGGTAAGCAAGCTACTTACCATACAGCCACTCCTGCGCCTAATATATATATATACATACATAATATATATATATATATATAATATATATATATATATATATATATATATTATATATATATATAATATATATATATATATGGATAGATGGAAGCACTCCGTCGGTTACGACGATGAGGGTTCCGGTTGATCCGATCAACAGAACAGCCTGCTCGTGAAATTAACGTGTAAGTGGCTGAGCACTACACAGACACGTGTACCCTTAACGTAGTTCTCGGGGATATTCAGCGTGACACAGAGAGTGACGAGGCCGGCCCTTTGAAATACAGGTACAACAGAAACAAGAAGTAAGAGTGAGAGAAATTTGTGGTGAAAGAGTACAGCAGGGATCACCACCATCCCTGTCGGTGCCTCGTGGAGTCTTAGGTGTTTTCGCTCAATAAACACTCACAACAGTCTGGGAATCGAAACCGTGAGTCCGCTGCCATAACCACTGGGCCATTTCGCCTCCATATATATATATATATATATATACATATATATATATATATATATATATATATATATATATATGTTTACTGGATGATGTTTGTCGACTTTATATCCTGACCATTTTCTTATTTGTCTTATATATCCTGGGTAAATTTCCAATTTACTCCCACCCGTACATAGTAAGCAATACAATATACCTTGCAATAATAAACCCTTGGTTAAAAATACGGAGGTACTCATCCAGTAGTATGTTGGATATTTAATATCCCTTAGATGGGTTCTTAACCTCTAACGTATACACACATAAATATATGTATATGTGTATATATATATATATGTACACAATTATATATATATATATATATAATATATATATATATATATATGTAAATATGTATATATGTATGTACATATATACATACACATACGCACTCATACATATGTATATGTATATATTTATGTGTTCATAAATACATGTGTATACTTATGCATACATACACACACACACATATATATAAGTATACATAATATACTTTGATACATATATATTATTTTCTACACAGACGTATACTTATGTATAAACAGAAGTAGAAAGATACTTGCAAACGCGCGTGCGCATTCATATACACCCACACACTCACAATACAGATGCGCACATAAATAATCTTGGTACCATTTTAGGCTAATCTGATTTTATTTGTCCCGCCTGTACCAGTACAGACATTATCTTGAACCTTATAAAAACAAAAGTGCAAAAATCTCAGCACCATAATACAAATTTACCCTCTACTTTAGCAGTATTCGTAAATACGAACATACTTACAGACATCCATACACTCACAGATATAGATGTATATATATACACACACTAAAACATGCACATATTCGCACCCACATACACAAGCACAGACACACACACATACACACATATATTATATTTATGTGAGTGTTTGCAAACATATGTGTACGTGTTCATGTGTGTGTGTGAGCGCACCACACACACACCTACATTTAGCAGCCACTATTAATACGAATACAGAAACATATGTATATATATACATACATCTGTGACGTTTGAGGTTTCAGTGAATGTGTTTACCTTTTTCCTATTCTGCAGATTGAAAATGTAATTTCTGTATTAACAGTTCTAACAATTTAACATGTCTCACCAACGCTATGTAAATAAAATTGGTTTTTGCTGCGAAATGACAACAAACAGATTCTTCAACAAATAGACTACGCACATTTCATTTGTGTATATTAAATAAGAATCAATAGAACATATATATATTGTCATCTGAAAAGGTTGACTGCTATGTACCTGTTGCAGGATTATTTATACTACATGACTTTTTTGTAAATACATTCGGTGCACAGGTTTTTAATATTTTATTATTGGCGTCAATTTCAATTTTGAACATCCGGTATTAATACATCAAACTTATATAAGATTTGTCCAGAAACAAATATCTTGTATTACATTTATATATTTTAGGCCAATACCAACGTAATTCACATTAAAAATAAACATATGTTTAAGGAAAAAAATTGACGAAGCTTTATTTCAAAAGTGTTTGTTCTATTCTAGCAATCAATCTCCTCGCTGTGAATAATATTTCTTAAAGATACATTTTAATAACATCTTTAAAGCAAAATATTTAATATAAATCTATAGTATTTTTTTATTTTCTTTCTCCAACAATACAAAATGAAGCAATATATTATATTAGGTGTGTATCTGTTCTCTGTGTGTTGTTTTGCAAATGTTTACTCCGATAGTCTCTTCCCAGTACCTATTGATGATTGTCTCACACAACTGGACAAATCAGGGTTTAGTACAGCAAATGCCTCAACTGATTTTCTTCGTAAATGTTTGAATCCATTCAATAACAGCTTGACTGGTTGGGATCATCCATGGATTATATCTCTTTACAAAGGAATATTTAAAGCTTATAAATGTAAAAATCATCCAACCGAAGCATGCAAAGAATTAAGAACACGAAGAGAATATCGGCAACTTTCGGACAAGGAAAGACATTTATATCACTCAGCCTTCCTGGAGTTATACAAAGACACGGTGGGTATTTGATTGACTACAAATGTAATATTTGATATATTTATGGAATAGCTAATTCCTATTCGCTTTGCATGTGTGTTTGGGTGTGCGTGTATGTATTGTTTGTCTACTTCTTAACATCGTCAAAACCTCATTTTGAAAATAATAATACTGCCTTCCTTTGCGTTGTTTATTTAAAAGTCACTTAGGTTTGTGATTGGAAAGCGTATTTATCTACACGTGTCATGTTTAGAAAAGTGATAAGAACTAACGTATTTTTGAAACAGTCTGTTCCCTTACATTTGACGTATATTTGTCCTCGTCCTTTTTATTATTAATACAACATTTCGGCTGATATACTCTCATGTGTCATGGGGAAATTTCGAACCTGGATTTTCATTCCTAAGGTATTTTTCGATGTTATTATTATTGTTCAGGTTACTTCTTGGAATCGAACTCAGAATTTTGGGGTCAGTAGCTCTTAACCACTACGCCATATGCCCGTGGGAAATTATCGTGAGAATTTTAGAGCTTATAAATCTAATATTTTCTTATCCTTCTTTCATACCGGTTCCCATATGCTATTCATATCTACATTCGGTCTGCTTAGGAGGATCTAGTGCCCTAGCATATGTGCTGCTTCTTTTAGTTTTCATATTTTCCCGTGCTGTTATCTGTCTATTATTTTAATTTCATCCCACAGGGGGAGGTTGTCTCCATTTTTCCATACATGTTTCGCTATACCCGATTTATCAATATCTCCTCGTGTTACAGCTATGCAATTTTTCTTTACATTTATTTTGAGGGGCCAGTATATTTTGTATCTTTTCGGAGTGGCCTTTCACATAGGGTAGACAAACTGCGGACAGTTTAGTAGTTTCATCCTCTCTTTTCTTCATAAATGGATTGGGTAGTATATTTTGGGGTACTTGTTGCGAAGCATAATAGATTGTTAATGGGATTGATCATTTCTTCGTGGTAGATATCAAGATCGCTTCTTATATTCTTTGCTTGATGTTTTAGGCACTGAGCAATCCCTCTCTTTACTCCGTATGGATGGTGGGAATTGAAGTAGAGGTATCGTCCAGTGACGATCGGCTTGCGGTATACGGATGTCTTGAATCTATATTAGTGTGTGTTATTAATAGACCCAGGATTGCTAGCTGATTGTATTTCTACTTTTGATACATCCAAGATTAATGAGAAAGAGCGCGGGTTACTAACCGCAAGATTCCGAGTTTGATTCAAGGCAGTGACCTGAATAATAATAATAATAATAATAATAATAATAATAATAATAATAATAATAATAATAATAATAATAATAATAATAATAATAATAGTAACAACAATAATAATAATAATAATAATAATAATAATAATAATAATAATAATAATGATAATAATAACAACAACAACAACAACAACAAAATCGAAAAGTAACGTAGGAATGAGAACCCAATTTCGAAATTTCCTCATGACACATGAATAACTCTGGAGAGTATATCAGCCGAAACGCTGTGTTAATAACAAAAAAAGATGAGGACGAATTTCGATCAAATGTAAATAATGTACTTAATTCTTCATCTTTCAAATATACAAGTGTCTGTTCTCTTTGTTGAACATAGTCCTTCTTTCTATATATTCTTCTCTGTGGGAGTCAATCGTATTACAAACTCTGCGAAGTAGTTTGTATTTGTCCCTATAAGTAAGGATCGCTTATGTAATTGCTTCAACATAGCATTTGAATTGCATATTTAGAGAATTTTTAATACTTCTTTTATTGAGATAAAATTCGTTTTTAATCTAAAATATACTATCCTCCATTTTCTACAATGCCCTTCCATCTATCTGGTAGACTTGCAAGGCCTCTCTTCAAAAATTCATTTTCCGTGACGAAAAATACTCCTCCAGCACTACAGAATTCATATTTATTCTGGAGTAATGATTTTGAGCACTGCAAAATAAATGATAATCAGATGGGCGAAAATGGTGGACGGGGCATAGTGTTCCATTCAAACTGCTCCAATCTTTAGAATATCATCTACGCCGTATGTGGCCGAGCTTTACTCTCATGGAAGAAACATTTCGTCTTGAAATCGTTTTTCTTCTAGCGACGACTTAAGCCGCTCAAACTGCTCACAGTAGATCTCCTTTATTATCATATGGGATGGGTTTAAAAGTGGGCTAAACCTTTCCTATCCCACCAAAGAGATAAAAACATTTTACGTGGGTTAAGACCTAATTTAGCCTGGAGTGCCGGTGTTTCTCCTTTGGCTACCCGCTATCTTCGATGTTTGACACTTTTATAGAGAACACATTTCTCGACACCCGTCACTATGCGGTTCGAAAGGATTTATTCGTGAGAAGTGACAGCAAAGAAGTACACACATTCAGACAGCACGCGATTAGACTCGGAAAGTTTGTGAAGAACATATTGACCCAATTTGATGACTTTTTTCCGACTGCGCACAATGTATCAATGAATGGTTGAATGAACAACTCGAAGTTTCTCTGCTAGTTCCTCAAAAGTTATTATATGATTTGTTTTTCCACCACGGTTTGCAGGACGTCCACGTCGAGCTCTACAGATATTCCAGGGCGACGCTCGTCTTTTACGCTGTAGTTTACAGCTCGGAATTTCTGAAACCACCGCTTACACTAGCTTACGGTTATTGTCCGATCACCATATACTGTAATAATATCCCTCGCACTTTCCGTTCAGGTATTACCTTTATTGAATTCGTAAAGCAAAATGTACTGAATGTGATACTTTGTCACTTGCAATATCGCATTGAAAACATAACTGTTAAAATCGAACAGCACTCTTCAAAACTTGCACTAAAAATAAGCATATGGCAACATTACTACCTGATTTTGTAGCATAGTTTTCCCGTTCAGTAACATTTTAGAGTTGATGAATCAGTGATTTCAAATTATTGAAATCCCAGATTGAACCAACATGAAATCTCAGTACATACGTCTCAGTAAAACATAGCATGTTTCTATGATGAAGTAGCAACATGCTATTTAATGGCCATTTCAAATTCTGATAGGGTACAAAAAAAGCCCTTCGATATATAGGCCACCATTCATTTTTTATGTGAGGGAAGTGGCCAAAAGAGCTGTGCTAATATTATAAGGTTTCATTATACACAAACACGCACACACACACACACGCACACACACACACACACACTCACACATATATCGTATATCTTGTGTATACAGGTAGAAGTAACCTGTTGCAGGAAGTTAGTTCCCCCATGAGGAACATTATCATCCAGTCTACCTCGTGTACTACGGTGTGCTTTGTACTATACTTAGTAGTGTTTTTGGTAAACAGGGTAAATGTAGAAGATATGAATAGCCTATCTTTATATTAATTTCTCTCTCTGCCTCTGTCTCCCGATTTTTCTCGCTCCTTATCTCGCCCTTTCTCTCTTTTTCTCTATTTACTTACTTTTAAACTATAGAGATGTCGTTGACATCTGCCTTCATATCTACCTACCTACCTATCTACCTACCTACCTACCTACCTACCTACCTACCTACATAAATACCTACCTGCCTGCCTACCTTCCTCCCCTCGTACCTACCTACCTACCTACCTACCTAACTACATGCCTACCTACCTACCTACCTACGTACCTACCTACGTACCTACCTACGTACCTACCTACCTACATATATACACACACATATACATACATATGTACAGGTGCTTGAAGAATTCGTCTTATATTTATACTCAATCTAGTTTACAAGGGACTACAATCTTTAGGTATATATAGATTGATGCAAATGAATATAAAACTATATAATTTTATATACACCTATATGTGTGTGTTTTTGTGTGTCTGCGCGCTCGCTTTGCATGAAACAAATTCCAAAGATACTTCCGGAGATGTAGCACGGGTTAATAGGCCAGTTTTCTGCATACTGTAAGGTATTTGAGAGCCATGTGAAGGACTTCAAAAATATATTTCTATTTCTTTTTACTCTCTCTCTCTTTTACTCTTTTACTTGTTTCAGTCATTTGACTGCGGCCATGCTGGAGCACCGCCTTTAGTCGAACAAATCGACCCCGGAACTTATTCTTTGTAAGCCTAGTACTTATTCTATCGGTCTCTTTTGCCGAACCGCTAAGTGACGGGGACGTAAACACACCAGCATCGGTTGTCAAGCAATGCTAGGTAGACAAACACAAACGCACACACACACACACACACACACATATATATATATATATATATATATATATATATATATATACATATATACGACAGGCCTCTTTCAGTTTCCGTCTACCAAATCCACTCACAAGGCATTGGTCGGCCCGGGACTATAGCAGAAGACATTTGCCCAAGATGCCACGCAGTGGGACTGAACCCGGAAACATGTGGTTGGTTAGCAAGCTACTTACCACACAGACACTCCTGCGCCTATGTTTTGTATTTATTTCCATTTAATGTCATCTATATTTTATATTCATATTTTAATTTTTATTTCGTTTTATCTATGTATCGTAAGTATCTATGATTTTTCGTAAGTGTATCCTGTTTCGTCTACCAATGAGAAATGCTACAATGCAATACTTACCCAAATATACGTTATTACAAAGCAAGGTGTAATAGGAAAGGATATATACAGCGAGAAATATATTTAAAAAATTCAAATTAATTGATGCATTCTACACCTGTGATGCATAATAATTAAGTACAGAGACTCTCAAGTATGAGATACAAGTGTGAGAATGACTCGAAAGAATTGTAGCAAAAAAAAAAAAAATTCATGAATTCCATTTTCTATTTGTGATCTATATATTTACACTATATATAGACTATGATATTACTGGAGTAAATCGATTGGCATGTCCATTTGTAATGTTTTGTGATACCATATACCCAATAAGTGTGGACGATCTTCGCACACCATTCTACAAATTCTATCCAAATATATAATTTCTCTCTCTGTCTCTCTCTCTTTGTCTCTCTCTCTCTATATATATATATAAATATATATATATATATATATATATTGTATAGAGGGCATTATTACACATAAATGCCTCACACTAGGAGGGACAAAGTCATTACTACCAAAATTTGCATTTGGGTATGATTAGTATAATTTTGGTAGTAATGACTTTGTCCCTCCTAGTGTGAGGCATTTATGTGTAATAATGCCCTCTATACAATATAGATATAATTAATTTGTTCAAAAGAAAAAAATTATTTTCGAATTCTTTTCTTTTATGAGGTTTTCACGCTAGCTACCCGATAATTCTTGTTAAGATCCCTTATTAAGAGATTATCCTTAATGTTAAACTTATTCCGAAATACTTTTCATTACCCGACATGCAGTTCGTAAAAAGCCCGCCATTTACCGGATATATGATTTATAAACATTCCATGTGCTTGGCCGGAGTGAGCAGTTGTCTGTTCGTCTTCGCTACGTAAGGTTGGTAGTTTATTTATGATGTGTTCAGAATCAGTTCTGCTGACGATCATTAGACGTAAGTTGAATGTGAAATCACGGTGATACAGAACTAAATTCATTTTTTTAAATGTCTTGCTTTGAAAAACTGCATTTGGGTATGATTAGTATAATTTTGGTAGTAATGACTTGTCCCTCCTAGTGTGAGGCATTTATGTGTAATAATGCCCTCTATACAATATAGATATAATTAATTTGTTCAAAAGAAAAAAATTATTTTCGAATTCTTTTCTTTTATGAGGTTTTCACGCTAGCTACCCGATAATTTCTTGTTAAGATCCCTTATTAAGAGATTATCCTTAATTGTTAAACTTATTCGAAATACTTTTCATTACCCGACATGCAGTTCGTAAAAAGCCCGCCATTTACCGGATATATGATTTATAAACATTCCATGTGCTTGGCCGGAGTGAGCAGTTGTCTGTTCGTCTTCGCTACGTAAGGTTGGTAGTTTATTTATGATGTGTTCAGAATCAGTTCTGCTGACGATCATTAGACGTAAGTTGAATGTGAAATCACGGTGATACAGAACTAAATTCATTTTTTTAAATGTCTTGCTTTGAAAAACTGCATTTGGGTATGATTAGTATAATTTTGGTAGTAATGACTTTGTCCCTCCTAGTGTGAGGCATTTATTTGTGTAATTGCCCTCTATACAATATAGATATAATTAATTTGTTCAAAAGAAAAAAATTATTTTCGAATTCTTTTCTTTTATGAGGTTTTTTCACGCTAGCTACCCGATAATTTCTTGTTAAGATCCCTTATTAAGAGATTATCCTTAATTGTTAAACTATATATATATATATATATATATATATATATATAGAGAGAGAGAGGTATGTATGTTTATATAAGCACATATAAGTGCAGCTGTTAAGCTCCCGGCCCAATAAGAACAGGAGTGCGGAGTGTAGAGGAGGCCGTGTGTGAGCGTATATATGATAAATAAAATAAGATAACAAGGCCAAGGCAATTTCATATTCCTCTGACATTTATTAATTGAAAGGTGATCTTACAGGTGTTTCGAGAAAACAAATGAAATCCCAACACCAGAGACGCGCTAAAAGAGCTTCCATAGAAGGAATTAGTAGAGTTCACTTTTTTCAGACGTTATTCTTCTAAACTTATATCAAATTTCTCGTATATATTACTCCCTCTCTTTTAACAAAAATCTGATGATGATGGGATATCATTTATATCCTTGAAATAGCTGTAAGAACACCTTTTTATTTATAAATGTCCTAGGAATATCAAATTGTCTTGGCCTTGTTATCTTATTTATCATATATATATTTGTGTGTGTGTGGGGGGTGTTTGTGTGTGTGCTTGTGTGCATATGTGTTTGCGTGTTTATCTATGTATATATATATATAATATATATGTATGTATGTATTTCACAAATTTTATGTGTATTTTTATATCCTTGCGCATATATCAATATCTCCACTTACCTTATATTAATCCGGCATTGTACGTTAAGTCATGGATCATTTAAATCTCACCCTCACCTCCATCATTTGACTATATTTCGCCTCATAAGCACACCGAGTTTTACACTTTATACCATACCATATATCACAGACTCACCTTTGTAAATTTGCATAAAGGTAATCATATATGTACCACATGCACACGTGCGCACAAAAATTATATTTGCACATATATATATATATATATATATATATATATATACACACACACACACAGAGGTGGGAAAGATAGACAGAATCATACATACCGACCTACCTAACTACATACATGCATGCATACATACATAAGTACATGCATATGAATATACATTTAAGAAGTTCGTCTGTTATTTGTACTATTCGGTATCCTATGACTTATGTGTGCAAAATTAATGAAAAATAAAGGGAAAATGGATTAGAGATACCGGTATTCTTTGCGATAAGTAGATTTTGTTAACTCTAGCTACGTGGAGAGATAAAAAAAATAGCGTTAAATTATTGTTGGCATATAGATTTTGAGGTTTAGTTTTAGTGACTAAACTGGCAGAGCAAGTGTTTTATAACAGATACTTAGCACAGGTGGGAATAATTTAAGGATGTGTAGGGAATAGAGGCATGACATATGCATGGAAGTAATCGATAAAATGAAAGAAGGCATATACCAATGTATGTAATAAGCTACGTTTATGATCAGAATGTTGGTGTGTACAATGTTACCGGGAATATATATATATATATATATATATGTATATATATATATATATATATATTATATATATATATATATTATATATATTATATATATATTATATATATCTATATATATAATATATATATATATATAATATATATATATATATATATATATATATATATAAGAAGAATAAAAAACATTGCTGGAGTGATGACTGCTTGTTTTTAAAAGTCTTCGTTGTAACTACGTATGTGTTAATTATACAAACGCACACACACACACACAGAGAGGCACACACACACACACACACACACACACACACACACACACACACAGAGGCACACACGCACAGAGACACACACGCACAGAGGACACACGCACATACGCACGAACACACACATATATGTTTGTGCTTGTGAGAGACAAAGAGAGTGAGAGTTTGTGTGTTTGTGTCTCTGTGTATGCGTGTGTATGCGCTTCTATATGCACAAAGCACAAACACATATGGGTAAGTGTGCCTGCAACAACTGCACCGTAACCTAATTAATAGTTAGATCCAACAATACTACTAAATTTCTGACGAACTGGTGCTAATAACATGCTAAAATATCGATCTAGACGCAATTAAATAACAGAGAGTTTTAACGTTAGTATAAAAATATGAGATTGTCGAAGTAGTTAAATTAACTCTTGTCTGAGAGAAGACAATGGAATCTAGCTGAACAACAAGAATTCTGAATGCAGAAAGCATCTACACATTGAATAACGCAAAATATAGATCAAAAGTAGAAACATATATGCATAATTTACATCGTAATTTTCAAAATATAACAATTCTGATTAACAAGCACAAGTACCTCTTTATCAGCTACTTCATCACGAACCAATGTGGTTTCAACAGCAGCATATATAATCTAATCTGAAAGAGTGCACAGCGCAAAACATTATTTAAATATTGCCTGAGTAATGCAAGACATAAAGAGAAAGGAGAGGATTATATATATGTGATTGAAACAAGTAACGATGACACATTACGGAATCTCTATATTTTCCAACAAGAAACGTTATGAAATTAACGTATATGTCTTTCCTGATACGCATCAGGTTTAAGGCTTAATGCTGACTGACTTAAATGAAATGGTACTTTGAACATGCAAAGACAATTCAATATGGAAAGACAAGTATAAAAAATCCTGAGTAATTAGTCACAGATAATTTTAATCCTATGTAATAATAACAGCCAACACAATTAAATAAACGTAAAAAATGAATTCAAAAATTATTAATTAATCGATATTCATTTGAAACTATGCAAAGAAAATCTACCAGCCGCCATTACAGCAATAACCTACATTTTGCACATGGGACAGCATAAATATTGGTGGAAAACGCAGAACGTTTTATCGACCCAGGCGGTCGTCGCTTGAGGAGGCAGCGGGGCCGGAGGATGGTCCCAGTACGGCAGCGAAAGAAGAGATATCGGCGACAGGGAGCATTGAAAGGGCGGAACGGTCCCTGGTCGTCGGCCATTATGGTGCAGAATGGAGACGGCACAGCAAGATGCTACGTGGGGTATAGATCCCTGAGGAAGGTGACCACTGTGAAGGATTGGCCGGACCTTGCTTGTGTGTGGGAGCTAAGGAACTCCCTCGGACGGTGCGTCCAGTGTAGGCGGCTCGTAGGAGGCCTCGCGGCCTCGGCGGAAGTGTTGCCCAAGCCGCAGAGGGAAGATGCCAACCTGTGGCCGGTGGTGAAGTGGTGGCCGTGGGAGGCGAGACCCTCGGAGGAGAGACCACCCAGGGAGACCTCCAGTTCCTGGGGCATCTGCTGGAGCTCGCCCTTGGGGGTACGAGGAGATGTGAGTCTGTTAGTCAGTCGAGGACAGAGCAAGTGAGTAACAGGTTGTTTCTGCTGTGACAGATGAAAGACAGGCAGAGGGGATTAAGGAACTGGGAGAGATTGTGGCGAGAGGGCTTGGCAATTACAGTAGTAATCGTCTGAAATTGTTGCAGACGGAAAGGAACGTCCGGTAAAGTTTTGTTTGTGCCTTTTGGCTGTTGTTGACGGTATGTGTTTAATTATTATTTTGATATGTGAAGAAAAAGAAGGAAAGAGTAAAAAGAAAGAATAGTGCTAAAGGCTGAAATGCTAAAGAATTGAACAATGGGAATTGAGTAAAGGACTTGTTGATGTGTTATAAAGAAAAGTGTTGTTGAAATGTAAAAGAAAGTAGAAAAAGACAAGAAAAGAACTCTGAACCGTATCGTTAATGTGTACATTAATGTAACTGTTGTGACTTGAACATTGTATAATGTATTGATTTGTTGTTTTCTTTAAATGCTGTTGTTTTATTGTATCTGCATGTTTAAATGATTTGATCTGTTGTATACCTGTTGTTTTCTTTAAATGTATTTGATGTTGTAATGATTGTCATATAAACTAGTGTTAAATGTAGCCAATTGCCTTCTGCCGTATCTCTGTATCTCTTCCTACTATTTGTTGTTGTTGTTGTTGTCTCCGGTCGCTGACTTCGCTGCCATCCCCACCGAGTTCTCTTTGTGTGGCGAATTCTCCGTTCGACTGAGCGACGGCAGGTGGTCCGTAACAATATCATTGCAAACTAACTGAAAACTAAAGCCCAACAAATGAAATTAAAGGGATAACGTAATATTTAATTACACTTTAAAAAATAACATATTAAAATAAAAGTGTGAAGAACAGACCTAAATGTTGCTTATTTCGTCAGCATCATAATAACCGCCATAACATCATTATGAAGACACAAGAACAATTACATAGACACACGGATACGCTTGTAGCTCATAGGGAAGATGCTGTGCAACCAATTGTTGTCCATCGCAGGTGTAGATTGTGCCTCATCAGGTGACTTTTCAAAAATATATTTCGTGATATCCTTTCTCGCCGTTTCACTTTTATTTAATTGACATATCCCTTTTCACTGGATAGGTAACGCTTGCTCTGTAGTACGTATTCTTGTTCTACTGAGTCAAGCTAATACTGGCTTTCAAGTAGAAGCAACCTGCTACTACCGCGTGCTTCGCGAAGTATAGCTTCAGACCCAACAACATTCACTAATTACTACATTTTGTTTACGGAAATAACACCATTACACAGATGTATGGAGAAATTTAGATAAAGAGAAACCAGCTTCGGAATGATTCTAGACAGTAGTGGAAAAATTGGTGAGCAATGATTGACCGTTAGAATCTGTTAGCTTGCTGTATAATTGAGCTGTGGTCAAAATCCATGACTGATAATGGGAACTTATCAGAAAGAGAGCTCAATAGGTTTAGCTTAGCAGATGACACCTGATCCAAAGGATAAAAGTCTAGAGGTCTGCTCATCTATGTTGCGCTAGAAACGTTTCAAGCATGAAGATATATTTTTTATGATCTGTTCATAGATGGTGAAATCCGTGTTTTTATTATTGGCAAAAACATGTTGAGCGCGCGCCAGCGATTGTCACAGAAAGATATGGTCACAGTAAATCATGTAAAGACAAGGTCATCATTCCCCTTGATTTTGTGAAGCATGGTGTAGTGCCCGAGCAGTATACTGAGACACTCGGGAATATTAAGGATACATTTTGGAAAAAAAGACTGAACTATCAACATTTTTATTAATAATGTGCTATCAAACACTACATTTGAATATAAATCTAGCAATCGCCAAATTAAGAGAGTTTACCACCTATATCTGTTGACCATATCTTGTTTGGTCTAGTCAAAGATATTCTTTTGAGACAAAAATTCGATGACACACACTGTGAGTTGATATCATACAGAAAAAATCGGTACCAATCTCAAGCATTGTGTTCAAAGACAGAACGAATTCATTGCTTAGAATGAAAGCTAATTTAGTGGCACATCTCTGTAAGGTAAACGTTTCTCTAGCAGTATCGGAAGTCTACAAGTCATCTGCATACAAATCGACATACACCCCAGACTGCGTCTGTAGGGCAGAATAGACCCACAAAACTGCACTACTGGGGATAACTAGGATTTTGAGATTAGTGTTTCGGTGTGGAGTGTGGAGTATCAAAGGTTATAGTCTTCATAGACTCTGTGAGACATCTGTGAAACATCTGTCCGCTCTCACAGAATCTGCAAGAGAAAGTAAGCCCGAGATCTCTGAAAAGTAAACAAAAAAAAAAAAAATAATGACAATGATTAATAGAAACTAGAAGGTCTGATTTAGTAGTAGTAGTTGTATTAGTAGTGATGTTGGTGTTGGGGATGGTAGTAGTAGTAAACAAAGAGAATAAAAAGCACCAGGGCCAGATGATTAATTCTACAGTTTCAAATGATGTGGAAGTCAATATTAGAAGTATAGATATGGTAAGGTACTACCACCTAGTCTTTGAGTTACAGAGGCTATAGAAAATGAGGGCAAAATGAATACCAGCATTTATAGGTTCATTCGGATCTATCCCTAAAGACTGGAACAGATAGGAGAGGGAAAAAAAGGTATAAAACTTAGCTTCGCGCAGCTCAACGGAACACTAATATTAGGGTCAGCAAGGATACTTAGGAATGTTTCTTGCTATTTCAAGGCGCTTGTTGTCGCCCGATGTTAAGAATTTTTCCTTCCCAACAGACTAATGTGTTGTGCGTATGTGAAGTGATAATAATGATAATAGTGATGATGATGATGATGATGATGATGACGACGACGACAATAATACATGCCCTGATAGAGTACCAGGCAGTGGTTCGCGTGGCTTCTGATCTTAACTGATTGGAAGTGTTATTATATACAATGTTATAATTTGGTATAAAAGATGTCCTAGAGCAAATATTCTCCTCAATACCATACATTTGCTTGTCAATTACTTGACCATAACCAGTTGAACATGGCCTTCGGTGGCTGACGATATGTGCATCTCTGATCACGAGCTGAAGTAGTTGGGGCGCATCATAGCCATATGTTGAAATGTACTCGTTGTGGTCTGGATAATTCACGTTAGCTTCGTTCAACATCCTTGAACAGCCTTTATTCAGGGGCTTCTTGAGTGTGATGACCCTCTCGATCTGAAGATAATTCTAACTGGACCCCACCTGCAAGGTCATGCGCTATTTGTCTTGATATGAGATAATCGTGTCGCTCGCATATGGTTGTGATGCATGTCTCTGGTGTACCCTTATCAGACGGGTAATCATGATGGGTATACTGTACTTCGTATATTTTAACCCAGTTTCACATTGATGGTATGCACTGTTCCCTCACTCAATAATAATAATAATAATAATAATAATAATAATAATAATAATAATAATAATAATAATAATAATATATATATAATATATATATATATATATATATATATATATATTATATATATATATATATATATATATAATATATATATATATATATATAGTTGACGGTGACAGCTCGTCAACTAGCCTTTCGGCCTTTGACCGCCGCCACGACAACACTGTTCTCTTCGTCTGCTGCAAAGGTATTTATTTCAAAATACGCCAGCTAAGATAAGTTAAACTGTCTAAAGTCGTAAGGCACCCGCTGTTTTTGTCCTGTTATCACTATTCTTGTTTTTCTTTTTGTTTTTTGTATTTATATTCGTGTGGCATCGTCCGTTTTTCTGTTCTTGTTTCGTATACATTCGATCCTTTTTCCAAGAAATCTAATGCTCGTAGCTTAGTTTTTCCTTGGGACTGGCTGGATCGGAGCGATATCTGGATTAATCAGCCGAAATTGCTAGGATGATCCGGTTCCTGACTGAAGATTAGAGGCTTCGAATGACCCGTCCGTTTTTTGTGTCGTCTCGTTGTGTGTTTTCGTTCTTGTCCCATTTTGTTTTTTTATATATAATTTTTATACATATATTATCGCGGCGTAACGTACACCTTGTTCTCTTATGTATATATATATATATATATATATATATATATATATATATATATATATATATATATATATATATATATATATAATATATATACATACATATATTTACGTACACACACACACACATTGAAATTCCTTTTCCATCAATTGAGAAAATATCTTACGAAGCAGGCTCTCGAGACAGCATCTAAACTTATAAAAATGAATGGTTGACCGACTAATACACACACACACACACATATGCCTGCATATATATATATATATATATATATATACACGCATATGTGTGTGTGTGTGTGTATTAGTCGGTCGCCCATTCATTTTTATAAGTTTAGATGCTGTCTCGAGAGCCCGCTTCGTAAGATATTTTTTTGATGAAAAAGGAGGAATTTCAATGTTCATAAAATAAACATCATATATATCTTCAGGCAACCAATAAGTAAAGAGATATGCGAAAGTGCTTACTTTGGTGGCATTGTTCTATAATATTTTTGACTTGAAACCGGCAGAATAAGCAAATTCTGGTGTGACAGATATTTTCCTGACTTCATTGAATGCGTGCGATAATTCTCAAATTCTCCTGCTGCGTTTGTTTGTTCAAATGGTACAGTTTTCTATTTTGAAGTATATATTTACAAGGCATTTCTTACGAGAAATATCTGTCTTCCTTCCAATTTAAAATTAAATGCGCTACAGTTCTCATGAACACCATACATGGCATTCAGTTGTCAGCTTAGAATCATCTAAAAACGCATCATCTTTGGTATTCTATTAGCTAGACCACATTCATCCTTGACGTTATTTTACTATTGCTTGAAGCTGCTAAACGTCACATCAAATATGCTTTAAACACTTTGTACTTCTAATTTCGAGGGCGCATGTTTTTAGTGGTTAGGGTGTTGAGTCAAGTACAATACACACGGTGTTTTAGAATCTTGGAACGGGTGGAATCAATCTTGGAACACACCACCCGTTTTTCCTCATCTCAGAAACCAATTCACCTGGAAATGAATGTTAGCTGAATGCTGGAGTAAACATATTTCTCTCAGGCACGTAACGCTCAATGTTATTAAATTGAATAGGGAAAAGTGTGTGTCTGTGTTTGCTCCCGATTCATATTTATCTTAAACTAGTAGCAAAAGCGTAATACATGCTGTTACCTTTGCAAATAATGGCTTTGGCTCTCTTTATACCTGAGCATTCTGGAACCCTCGTCGTCGTAACCGACGGAGTGCCACGATTTTCTAACACATCTAACAGCACCAAAATCTATACAGACGAAACACCTGTTCATATTCCCCAGACATATATAACTACACACTGCTTAGGTCGCACTCCCTACAGCAAACTGTTTAAAATAAACAGTCTATATGCTACACGCCACATTTTCATAGTTTCTCTCAACGGAAGTCATCGGAGCATTCTTCAGTGTAACCATGGATATGCTGTTCTTCTGAAAGAACAGAGCAAAGAAGAATATATCAAGTCCTACTCATATAAAGACACCATCAACGCAAAGCCTTATCCCTAAAACTAATTGGAGCTTTGCTTGAGATCTTACATTCATTGTGTTTCAATATATTCAACGATAACTCGTGGTGAAATTCGGTCCTCACCAAGTCTATGATTGCATCACATAGACGTGCCATCTACAGGTGCCAGAAAACATTCCAACAGTCGATGCCATTCTACATGACTCATATCATGCGTCACACTGGAGTGCTACCCCAACATCAGGGACGTTAATACTGATACGAGCTCTGAAGCCTATTACCAGAAACGCTTCAGCCTTTCACGCTCTGGTGTGCACCCTCCTCTGTGACCTTCCAGCCATTACTCAGATAGGTTCTGTTTCTTGGAACTGGTATGTTCCTTACCCCTCGTACTGAGCATAAATGGACGTGATTCTCTTTCTTCTTCACCGCTCTTGGTCCTCCCAATTACATTGGCTCCGTGCTTTTCGTTTTCTCTGGTCCTTTTTCTTTATCACACATTTCTTTTGGAAACTCCACTTTGTTTGAGTCCTTCCGGCATGAATAGGCCAGTGATAGTTTCAAAGAAGCATTAATGATGTTGAGCCCACTGGTGTCGTAGGGCCTGCAAGGACATTATCAATATCCCTTCTGTATAACCTACAAATATGAAAGAAAATCGTGTTAGCTGATATCATAGTTCTTCCCAAATATTTTGAATGAAATTTTTATATAATGTTTTACATCCCAAGAAACGAATTTCTCAGCCATCTCCTTTTACATTGACTTAAAATATCCATGCGGTTTTAATCAATCCGGAATTCGTATTTATTTTACTTTTCTTTTGCGGTAAGTATTAGATAGATTATATCTGGAAATGTCACTACCGTTTCTAAAAAAAATACTTTCTTTAGCAATAACAGACATAGAATAAAAACATTGTTTTCGATTAGAAATAACAGTGTTTTAAACTTTCTTTCGTAGGAATAATCTAATTTAAATTTCTTAAAGTGTGAAAATATTTAGAATGCCGTTAGTAAAGGGAAGACATTTAAGGTAATAATGAAGTTGCGCTAATGTTGACTGCATTACAAAATAAAAAAGAAAAACTGAAAAAATAAAAAAAAACAACGAAACAAATTAGACTGTAAATAGCTTGGAATGTTTTTGTAACATTTGCATACTCTACCATATCTATACAGCATTGGAGCCAATCTAATAACATTTGCTTTACATTTTCTCTGGGAAATTTTCAAATTAACAATATAGCGAAACATGTATTTTCTATTATATATCAATTACTTATCCTCATACAGTCGCAGATAATAAGATTTCATTAAAATACATTGATCTGTTTAACTTTTCCTCTACTTTCACCATGTATAAAAAAAAATCGGAAACATAGATGACTGAAATCCAGAATAATTGTTCTTTCAGAGCGTACCTCCAAATAAATTCATGGCATTGGTCCTCCTTCACAGAGACGAACATTCTCAAGTGGCACATGGTGGGCCGACATTTATTATATGGCATAGGTTATATCTTTCTATGTAAGTCCCCTTTTATTTTCAGTTTTGTATCTCTGATTCCCGATGTAAACAGACACTTTATTGAATTATATGAAGTGAAACATTGTACAAAATATTGTACACGTTGTTTTTCATAGATGGAAATGTTGCCTGAGCGATTTTACAATGAAAGTCAATATAGCTTTTAAGACATACCTCATGGTTATGTTGGATCAAACTTAAACGTCTGGAGCAGAAAATGGAGTTTATTGTAAATAGCGAAATTTAGAAGTTATATTCTCATTGTGTATATTTGATACAAATTATGTATATAGAGACACTGGGTATTATTAGAAAATATAAATGAAATGAATGAAACCATAGTCGTTGAAATCCTCTGAGGAAAGTAGAACTTTTCATTAAATTGTCTCTTACATTTTTGATGAGATTGAACTTTACAGTCACAATTAAAGTACACTTTTAGTATAACAATTTCAAACTATTTGCAGTAAGAAATAATTAGCATTACTCGTATAACGTAAATTGTATAAATGAAACCACGAGTTGTTTTCTGACCTGCTACGTATAGAAGCGAGTTTCCCTTATATCACGCCATAGAATATTACGAAATATATAGCTTATTTAGACAGCCGAGCACGGGAAGCCTTGCATTATGCAGCTACTCCTTCAAGACTGTCCCCGAGTTAAACAGTAGTAGTAATAAATAATGTATGCGTTTACACGATCCACTTAACCGGTACAAAAATAATGAAATAATTAATAAATGCGTTGATTTAATAAAGAATAAGCGGCCACAATTTTCTCAAGACCTACGCTCTTTAGCCAATCAGCTTCTGCTCGTTCTAATTCACAATCTTGAAAATTTCCGGTAATTATACTGATCATTTTCGGAGAGCGCCCAGTCAGAAAATCCTAAACGACTCTCTTCATTCCACAACCATTGCTTCCTGCAAATGTCAAGATTTCAGTAGAGTTATCTAGGTCGTATTGTTGCACATGATATCTATTCGCATTCCTGTTTGCATAAATTATATACCGTATTCATATTACATATTTGATTATGGTTGCTGTGTTACAGTAGAAATGCATCCAGAATCTGGTTAAAAAATTAATGGGTAATTATAATTTATCATTCGATTTTGCTTTACTATTATGTTATCCTTCTGTTCTCATGTGCAGAAATGGATCACCTGGTACAAAAATCACGTATTTTTAAATTTCTAACGCTAAATGACCAGGCCCTGCTAAGTAAAAGTAATGTTTTGTTAACTGTTCTATGTAACACAGTATCCACGACCACAAATTTAAAACAATGCAATATTTTTTTATGAAAAGTTGTTCGGTAATATATCACCACTTGATTTATACAGTGCCATGATAGTGTATATTTAAATAGAAATTGTATCTTTTCGTAGACTTTCTTTTGTTCATGCAACATAAATTATATCACTTATTTATTTTCCATCTCATTGTCATTCTGTTCTCATTCTTTTTTCCCCTGTCAAATTTTCTGTGGTTATTCATTTCTTTCCTTTTTCCTTTCGTTGTCAAACTTTTCCTACATTTTCATATTTTTTCCGAAATATATTTGTTTCTATTTTCTTTTTATTCTTTCTTAACTTATGGGAGAATTTTTTTTACAGACATTGCCTTAAAAACTATTCCGGCATTTGAATAACTTTTATAGTTTAAATTCCCTATGCAGGATTTCTGCCGATTGTAAATATGCTTGACTAAGACCGGGCCTGCTTTGTTATAGTATCATGGCTTGCTAGAAGTGAAAGTGGGTATTCACTCCTGTGACTGTCAAGAAACGGCAGCCGAAGCTGCGTGAAATCTCACCATGCCACATTAACAAGTAATCTTAGATAAGGTGTCTAAGAAGTCCCATCACTGACTAGTTAATATACTGTTCGAGTAACGCTAATGGAGAGTAAACGAAAATAACAAAAGCCCATATAATTTTTCTCAATTGAACTTTACTATTCGAACATTTGTTTGATGAAACAACATTAGTTACCTCAGAGAAATATTCACATTGGTTCAAAGTATAGAAGGTGAAATACATCGCATACATTCAAATATTTGTTGCATGTTAAACTTTTACATGTCTTGAAGCCATGTTTTCCAAATAAATGTGTGTTCACCCCTATTCTCTTACGCTTGGCAGCCATGATGATATTGATACTATATTTTGAGAAACCATATTTTTACATATATGTGTGTATAGAACAGAAAGTAAGGTTTAAACCATTTTGGAATTAATATCTCACAATCTATATTTTGAGATAGATTTAACTATTAATATATCCTTCACTACATATAATATTAAATTGAAGAATCTCAATAGTGAATTAAAATATCCAATTTCCTCTTAGACTTTCCGAAGTAAACCCGGCCTGATTGTTCCCAGAGTATTTATGATGACCTAAACTTTTCCCGGTCACTCACTGCAGCGTATTTCTGATTTCTCTTCTCGATTTTTGACCCAGTATGCTGGTTGTTCTTTTATTCTGCTCTATTTGAACTTCCATCGCAACAGAAATTTCATCTTGCATTTCTAATTTAATGCAGCTGTCCACACGTAAATGAGAGAGGAAATAATGTGGCTTCTGTATATTTCATAATGCGATGAACCAGTAGATACCAGCCAGAATGATAAACGTAGTCAATGTTATGATTAATTGTATTTTTAATGTTTTATGTAATATTTTCGCTCAAGCAAAAATATTATCAAAAATAATATCTTAGATCTGTTGAACAGTGACATAGTTTCACAGTTACTGTTTAAACCGTATTTAAAAATCCTTGCAACTCTACATTGGACTAGAAACCCCATTTTAAATAAGATATATTCAATTACAATTGGTCCTATATTAAATAGCTATGGTTTATCTGAAATACAAATTTACGCCCTAGAACTATTGACGATTCTCAACATTATAGCATCGAGAGAAACATGTCTAATGTTGATTAATATGTGTTGTAAATCGCACAATATGCTGAGGATTATGCTTGGTTTTGTTTGTTGCACATCTAAATATTTGTATACGTTGTTTTTAATGCCATACACATATATTTCGTGATTGAATAATTGTAATTATTTCTTTAGGTTTGAGGAAGCTTTACGCCAGATTAACAGCAATCTTACTATTCCTTATTGGGATGTGACTATAGACGAACGACTTCCTGATGCAGCGCTATCCAATATTTGGACAGAAGATTTCATGGGAAATGGTTTTGGTAGAATAAAAAATGGTAAGAAATAGAGTAAGATGCTCTTCCCATGCATTACTGTTGATTAGTGTATGTCTTAAAATTCCTAGGCTGTTTATCTAGTATTATACATATAGAGTTATATTTTAGTTAAAGAAACTTAAATCTTCGTGAACGTATTTATATCTACGAAAAGACAGTTGATGTTTGAGAAAACAAGTACTAATCTGTCAAGTAAACAATCGAAAGCCAGTTGACATAATTGTATTTTGAAGGTCAAATTTATTTCTCTTTAATGTGGTCAGGAGAGTGATAGAGCCGAGAAGGTTGATTCAAAAAGTTACGAGACATAAATGCCAATTTAATACACACACACACACACACACACACACACACATATATATATATATATATATATATAATATATATATATATATATATATATATATATATGTACAGTGTACATTTAAACACATAAGGGTTATTCGTCATCTAGAAGGAACAGCGAAATTTAAAAACACTATTAGGGATAAAAACTGGAGGAGAATGAAAAATAAAAACATTTACCATTTATCCCCTGGACCATGGTTTCAAGCTTCCTTAGCAAATAAAATAATTTTGCTAGGCGAAGTCTTCATCAACAGGTACGCCTAGATTTAATATATAAGTACTAGGCAAATCCAGCAAGTGCCCCTTGCTTATACATTATAATTTATCAAATCCACCGCGCAAGCAAGAGGCACATGCTGGATTTGTCTCGTACTTATATATTTAATCTAGGCGTACCTGTTGATGAAGACTTCGCCTAGAAAATATTATATTTGCTAAAAATGTCTGAAACCATGGTCTAGCAGATAGATGGTAAATGTTTATATTTTTCATTCCCTTCGAGTTTTTATCCCTAATAGTGGTTTGGACTTTAGCTTTTCCTTCTAGCGTGAAAGGAATCCTATGACGGATACCTCTTATGTGTTTAAATGTACACTGCATTTATATGAATAATATATAGTCTATTGACTAATTTTTCTACACGCTAGGCCACAGGTACTGAAAATTTTTTTAATTTTGTTTACACTGATATTAATAATTATGGATATATATATAATATATATATATGTATGTATGTATATACATGTATATATATATATATATAATATATATATATATATATATATATATATATATATATATATATAGTGAGGGAAGAAATTACGCCACTGTTAACTCACACAAAGTTAGGATAGCCTTCTCCAATACTAAAAATCTCTCACAGATAATTTCCTCCCATAACAATAAGCTGCTAAATAAGACCCTCTCACCCATGTTCGGAGACGCAGCTCCGTCTAATGCCAGAATAACGCGCAGTAATAATAATAATAATAATGATGATAATAGAACCGGCACAGAGATTAGCAATCTCCATACCAGCCATGGAGTTAATAATAGGAATAAGGATAAGAGCAATGGTGACGGCATTAACGTTAGTAATGGTAATAGGGATGAGAGCACTGTCCGAGTCATTAATGTAGAGAGTCCCAATAACAATTTTAGCAGCGGGTTTAACAACAGTAGCATCACGGACATTAGCAATCACAGCGATCTCAGTGGCAGGGAATATACAGGTGATATTCCATTAAATAGTATTGATAATGGGGCGTATAATGTCGAAGACAGCCGTAGTTCTTACAATCATCATATTAATAAGAACGCCGTATTAATATCGGAAGCCAATCCCAATAGAATAAGGTTCTTATCTAGTAATTCCAAGATTAGAAATGCCATTTACCAATGCAGAGTTTATACTGAATCAGATGTCTACTTGTATATCGGAGCGTCATCATCATAATTGGCCGTGAGAATATCGAACCACTTCACAACGTTTCGCGATTTTGGAAAGCAACACGCGACCGGACTAAGTAAATTAGTCTGGCGTTTGAAGAACGCGAATTCAGCCTTTAGACTGGAATGGTCGATTTTATCGGTGTCTGTACCGTTTGATAGAGGCAAAAGAATCTGTAATCTTTGCAACTCTGAACCTTTTCACATTTGCAAAACTCTTTTAGATGTCCCCACTGGAGGCGGCATACATTTCTTGCATACAATTGAAGTCTAAGATAATTAACACCTTGATGTCCTAAGAAAGGAAAAAATTTTTGAAAAAAATTTAGAAAAAGATTTTGAATTAAATTTGAAAGGGGAAATTACTCCCCTTTTAGCGGATGTTCTGCTACTTTTTTAGAAACAATATCAGGGATTATACTCCCCTTGTTGACAAGTCATCTGTCTATAAACTGGTCACAGACGAACACACAGACACAGGTTTTTATCAGCTGCTTGACCAACAATAGCTGCAATATATTTCTCCCTAGCTGCTTCCTAAACATACTGCCACACATACATAGGCGCACACACACATACATGTAGGTAGTTTCTCACACCCAAATAAGATAGCTTTCATTCTTAAAACAATTCGAACATTAACACTAGTTATACAGAATATATTCACACTCTTTGGTTTTCTGTAATTCTTCCTCTACCCAATGTTAACCGGAATTTGACCTCGAATTATCTCAACGGACTTTTTCGTCGGCCTTCACCCACCCTGACGTCAACGTATATTGAGAGACAGTTTTGTGCCATTCATACCAGGGGCTCCTAGGGAGCGTTTGTTCGAAAAGCTTGCTGGGCATTTGTTTGGAGATTTAAGTTCCTGGGTTTTCCTGAAGAGAAAGCTGCAAAATGGTCTCCTTATTCAATCCGAATTAGGGAATTTGCAGCCTTTGAAACATGTGTAGAAAATAATAAAAAGGAATTTTATAAAATCTTCGTTCAGCTCCATTTCTTCCCTCACTAAATATATCCGCACTACGGCACGGTTGCGATACCCCATGGTCGTAACCTCAACCGCGATTTTTCTGTTGTGATTTTTGGTACCCAGGTATCGGTTATAATTTGAATAATCCGTAACAAGATAATTCATTTATCCATTTCAATATATATATATATATATATATATATATAATATATATATATATATATGTATGTATATACATATCTATCTATCTATCTATCTATCTATCTATCTATCTATCTATCTATCTATCTATCTATCTATCTATCTATCTATCTATCTATCTATCTATATATCTATCTATCTATCTATCTATCTATCTATCTATCTATATATATATATATATATATATATATATATATATATATATATATATATATATATATAACCACATACAATTAAGATAAAATTCATTAAACATATATTGATCTATAATCAAATACAGATATATTAGATACTTATGAAATATATGTAAACGGAAAATGTTATTTCTTCCCTTCTATAAATATATATATCTATATTCACTCAAAAGATTAACAAATAATTTTCGTATGGAAATAAATCATTTACTCTATCCTGCTCTATAATTTCGTAACGGAATGTTTATTTTGTTGTTTTCATTATATAGGTATTTTTAAAGACTGGTCACATGATCGCGGATTTGTACAAAGATACCTTGGAAACAACGACGATCTTCCAACGATGGAAATGCTATTGAGTGTGCTTCATTATCCATTTACAAAATTGGAGCTTGTACACAATAGAAGCCACGCCTTTGTTGGTGGAGACATGCAGGATTCTTCAGTTTCACCCAGTGATCCTGTATTCTGGATACTACATTCATTTTATGACTTAGTCTGGGATTACTTCTTGAAAGAGAAAGCCCGACCTGGTAAAGACATAACACAAATGTATCCATCTGATGATATCTATCCATTGAACCGTAGTATTTGTGTAATTCCTGTTACCATAAAACAAGCCATAGAGTTGAGTGTACTATTGTCCAAGTATGTATATACATATTCGCCGCAACCGGCATGTAAACTAAACAAACAAGGATGCACTTCGCAGTACCTTACATGCCTAAATGAACAATGCGTTCCATCGAGTAGAGACTGCAACGAAGGTACTGTCACTGACAATTATTGTAAGCATTTCCATTGTCAAGGGAACTGGAGTGTTGTTCCTTTAAGTATATCTATATCGTATTCCAATGAGAGGCAGCGGTGTAAAGTACCATGTAACAATGCATCTCCTATAAATTTATACAGTAACGGGTTTAGACAGATGACTATATATTTGAACTCGACTGTATCAGAAGTGTATGTAGAAGCAGTAGTTGAAATGCTTACCTCATTTCAAGATATTGCAGTCATGGATTCATGTTCAAATGAATGTGACGCGTATTGTTTGGTAAATGATAAATACGAGCGATGTTATAAATTAACAGTTTCTGAAGTTTATGTGCATAATATAATTCCCGTCAAGCACTTTAGCGACAGCAAGGATAACGGCAGAAAGAGCAAAACAAGAAATAGTAATGCACGTAGGGATCTGCTATTCAAGTGCAGAGGTAGTCGGAGTAGTAGTAATAGTAGTAGTAGTAGTAGTAGTAGTAGTAGTAGTAGTAGTAGTAGTAGTAGTAGCGGCAGTGGTAGCAGTAGCAGCAAGAGTAGTAGTATGACAAAATAAATGGTTACGTCAATCCCGCGAAAATTATATGAAATTGTTTCGATTCTATCTGTGTTACGAAAGTTGATTTGCCATTAAAATATTATTAAACGTACTCTGTAGATATAAATTTTATTTTTTATCTTTTAATTGCTTCGCTCATTAGACTGCAGCCAATATGAGACAACGCCTTGGAAGCTTTCGTCGGACGTACTTTATTTTCTAAGCTTGAGACGTTTTCTCTAGAATATTTTTTTTTTCCGAGTTCGTTTTTTACAGAGTCGAAAACGCATCTGTTGTGAAACGGTCATCAGAAACAAACACTTATAAAATAACAAACAAACAAACAAACACAGTCACTTTCGCGCGCGCGCACGCACACCGATGCATGCATATATACACTCACACACATACACATTTACGTATGGAAGACGGGCTTCTTTCAATTAGTCGCCCTAAGAATAAAGAATTTCCCCTATGGTATCACGTATCGGGACTGATACCGGGCCTGAATGCTTAGGAAGCAAACTCTTTACCGTATGCCACATTTGCATATTTCACATATTTAATATACATATTAATAATAGTCTAGTAATTCTAAAATTACATACATAGTCAACATTGAGTATATACAAATTCACACACGTTAACCGACACAGATATTAAAAAAATGAAGATACGGTTATATTTATAAATATATACAACCTTTTCCCATCACTCTCTGAAACAATGACACACATAATCAATCGCACAAACACAGACCCACATATGTGTATATATTGCATATATGGGAACGTAGTTGTAAATCAATCATTGTTAGTATATTGGCACTAACATTGAATCACCTCGTTGAAATCCTTATTTTATATCTCGATAAGAGCAAAAAGCTATTAAAATGTGGATGTAAATATTTATATGCTAAAAATTTGATTTGTTATTATATTAAACACAAGCAAGGAATTTCAAAAACTACCTTAGGAATATTGTCATTTAAACAAACATGTACATACAAACATAATCGAAATAAACTTGAAAAGTATTGCTTATTTTGCTTCTATTAATATATCTGATAGATATTACGTGATTTATATTTTAAGGATATAAAATATAAATTAAAAAGATAAAACCAATCCACCCTTCTCTCTCTCTGTATATATATATATATATATATTATATATATATATATAATATATATATATATATATAATATATATATATATAAACTACAGTCTTTATACATACATACATACATACATACATACATGCATACATATATATACATACATATATATATACATACATATATATATATATATATATATATATATACATATATATATATATATATGTATATATATATATGAATATATATTTGAATATATATATATATATATATATATATATATATATATATATATATATATATATATATTTAAACTACACTCTTTGCTCAGCCAGATTTATTTATCAACTAAGATCAATAAAACTTTTCATTTCTGTTCATTTCAAGCACATATTTGTATACTATTAATATAACTCTCTATTTGATATCCGTTGATATATCTGTAGACGCATCTATCTACCTGTCTATCTATCTATACAATTTTATTATCTTTCCAGTTTCTGTGTACTCTTGTAATATCAATAAGTATTTAAACCAAATAACAAAAAGACAATTGAATAATGACTGCACCCCCAACATGGCCACTGTCTCTGGTCTGCAACAAGTAAAACGCAAAAGTGTAACATTCACAGCTACTTGCTAATGTTACTCCCCTTTCATTTAAATATATGTTGACATATGTTTCAATGCATAAATTTTAACTCCTCATAGTATTGTTTCAAGATGTTAGACATTTCGACTCTACCTGTGATTTGAAAACCCAAAAGTACTTAGTATTGCATAAGCGTAATACACGAACACTGCAATACAGGGACGCGTGGAATGATGCTATAGATATTTCAAAATCTTGGAAAATTGGAAAGAACATACGCAAATTACCACGAAAATATCATTTACATTTACATTAGATGTCTAAAATATTTTAATTATAACCAAGTTCTGTAACGTTAGTTGGTATATTTTTTACAGTGAAACATATCTATTCTTTCTCGAACTAAATTTCTATGTAGAAATATAGCGAAAATAAAGAAAAATAATTTTTAAATCCTGCGAAAGTCATCCTGGTAATAAGAAACCTAGATAATCCTCATACCTGATAATTATTAGCCAATCTGTTAACCAGTCAAGACATTAATTATTTTTTAGTGATGCATAATTGTGGGTGTTCTATAAGAACAGACGATACTTATTTTAACGTCAGGGGAAGGCATCTGCCAGCTGGTTTGGCAGTGCCTTTTGCGCTGATATTTATTGCAGGCGGAGAGTGGATTCCATCCTATTGTAACTCCAGATTACCAAATCACGTGATTTCGACTTCATTTTGTCCATCTTCAGTGATGGATACTCGTCTGCTAGACATAGCAATAGTTCACCCCCAGAACAGTGTCACACAGTTCCTGATTTTGCAATTAGCATACTAGCTTCTTAAGAAAATCTCTATTTGAGTCGAAAGCAGTGATTATACTGAGGAGTAATCTTTATTACCACCTAAAGGTGGGTGATCTATAAGAACAGACGAGACTGCTAATTTCAACCCAGAAGGACACCTCTTCCAGCTTGTTATTCATATCACTTTGCACTCAACATATATATATATATATATAATATATATATATATTGCTAATGGGGAGCGACTTCCTTACTACTTTAGCGCTGAGACCACCAGCTCACGGGGTTTCGACTTTAATTTGTTCACTTCAGTGATGGATACACATCTACTAAACATAGCAGTAGTTCACCCCAGCTGGCAACATTTAGAAAAACTGTGTAATACAGTCATTAACTGTGCAATTAGCAAACTAGCTTCTCAATAAAATCTGTGACTGCATCTCTATATAGGCTGGCGTGAATTACTGTCAGATCTAGCATACGGGTATCTATCGCTGGAGGTGATCAAAATGAGGTCGATTAACTGTGATCTGGTGTTCTGAGGGCTAGAATAGTAGGGAGGTTTCACACCGCTTACAATATATTTCGAGTGTAAGGCGCCGAGCTCGCAGAAACGTTAGCACGCCGGTCTAAATGCTTAGTGGTATTTCTTGTGTCTTTGCGTCCTGAGTTCAAATTCCACCGAGGTCAATAAATTAAACAACAATTGCATACTGGGTTCGATCTAATCGATTTCCCTTCCCCCAAAAGTTCGGGCCTTGTGCTTAGAGTACAAAAGAATATATTTCGAGTGAGAAGCTCATTGAATAAGCAGCTGGAGCAGGTGTCCTCCTGGGGATAAAATAATGTTACGGCTGTTCTGATAAAACACCCACGTTTAGGTGACGATAAACATTACTTTTCTGTATAAAAACTGCTTACATCTCTAACAGAGATTCTCTGAACAAACTGGTTAGCTATCAATTAATCGTTTACTAGATTAACTATTTAGTCTACTACTCAATCAATTAACTTCATCAGTCTTGGCGTAGGAAGGACAAATTGATCGGCTCACGACTGATGGCGACGAGACGGACCAAATATTTCCTCGCTAGACCGAATTATAATTAAAGAATCGTATCGTTATTTAGTAAAATGTAATAAGAAAAAGGTGAGATGGCATCAGTATTTGGTTCGTATCGCCATTAAGGACCGTCTCAAAATATTACTGAATCAACAGAAAATCTTTAAAAACATGGTATAAAAATAATCCAAAATAAGTTTAAACAGACAATTTGCTTATAATTCATGTCTTTTGAAATATAAAATTGAAAGAGCAATTTTATTAAGTTGTACAAACAATACAATATTAATTTGTAAGTGATACAGCGCAAGATTATTTTCTTGAGGTGAAATTCCATTACAATACAGTAATTGGTCATTAAATGGTTTCAGATGTTGCATAGGATCAGTCAATTTTTCCACGTTAAAAAAAAAAAACACTTTAATCCTACAAAATAATCAAAACTAAAATTTAGTAGAATTAGCCTAATTGGTCTATAGCTAATTCGTTTCTTCACTGAATTCGTCACTTTCATTTTGCTCTGAGGGATGACTAGCGATTTCTGCTGTATGTTTTTAAAATTACTTTTGCTTTTTCCAAAAATACGGGCTAAAGTACAGACTTAAATAATTTTGCTCAAATAATTTTTTTATGAAAATAATAAAAATTACTGGGGTTATACATGAAAAGAGTCTCTAAATATAAGCCCAGAGGCTTAACATCGGAGAGGGTTATTTTTGGAAAAACCAGGTAATCATTTGATAGTTTTTCTTTTAATAAATAGGAAATTTAAAAAAATGTTATTCTCGGTTGCAATATTTGAAGTACATTAGAATTTCAATTTTAAGCACATTTCAGTCTCCTTTAGAGGGGACTAATTAGGCAAATTCTACTGTAGAAATCTTGTTCTGTTGTTCTCCAGGTGTAAAAACTTAAGAATATTAACATGCATGCACCTGCATTTTTTCATTCTAATTCATATATATATATATATATATATATATATATATATATATATATAAATTTATCAGTGAACAGGTTGCGGTTTCAAAACGATGAAAGTATTTTGACATATTAAATTTAAATGTTGAAGTGAATCTAACGCCTTTTGTGTGTTTCTTAAATGGTTTATAAACACCTTCGACGCTGCAGTTGTTTTCGTTCCAGCACATGATCTCAGAGCGGGTCACTCATATGCAAGTAATTCTCCGTAATATATATATATATATATATATACCTACACATATATATATATATCTCCGTAATATATATATATATATAATATATATATATATATGTATATATATATATGTATATATATATATGTAAATATATATATCCCCATAAACACACGCACACATATACATATATATACCCGAACATACAAACACACAAACACACACACACACACACACACACACAAAACACACACACAGACATATATATATATATATACGGGTATATCTACCTACAAATGTATATGTATACATACGAATATACATGTATAAGTAGTGGTTACATAATTTTGTATATAATATATCATTATAGGGAGGCACAATGGCCCAGCGGTTAGCGTAGCAGACTCGCAGTGAGAGGCCCGCGGTTTCGATTCTCAGACCGGGCGTTGTGTGTGTTTATTGACTTAAAACACCTAAAAGCTCCACCAGACTCCGGCATTGGGTAGTGGTTACCTCTGTTGTGCTCTTTCGCCACAACTTTCTCTCACTCTGTCTTCCTGTTTCTTGAGTAACGCTGCGATGGACTGGCGTCCCGTCCAGTTGCGGGGACACATACGCCACAGAAACCAGGAAACCGGAACCATGAGCCTGGCTAGGCTTGAAAAGGGCGACGTTTATCGTTTTATGTCATCATAGAACACACTCTAAATGTTCAGTGTACCAAACGACATTGTATATTACATAGGTTGTTAAATATTTCAATCTGCTTCAGTTACATAAAATCCAGTGTTTAGCACCTGAATTAATATATCGAGATATTTCGTGACAGACAGGTAAGCTAACTTATTAAATGTACAAATATTATCATCCTATCATAAAAATACCTCTATATTTATATTTTATAAATATATGTATTTATATTTGTATATATATATATGCATGTATTTTATGTATCTCTTTCTCTCTCTCTCCCCTATGTATATATATATATATATATATATATATATATATATATATATATATATATATATATATATTATATATATATATATATATATATATATATACATATATATATACACGTATGGAGATATATAGTGAGGAATAAATAGAAGATATGCAGCTAAACGCAGATAGGTGTAAGATGGGCCACAAAGTTCAAAAGCTGATTATGAAAGATTGATGCTAAAGCTGTGAATTCTTGCATGCAGTAATTTCAGCACTTCATATTAATACCTGCTTTCCTTGCAAGAATGTAACAAAATTATATAAAAAAATGTACTATGTTACATTATATTTTACTTCCATATTTATTTGACATAGCATCATATTAGACTATGCCTTCATTTTTTTATACTTAACATTTCACAGTCACTTGATGGTAGAACTCCCTAACTTTTTACTTCACAATTAATTGCAAAAAGTGTTATGGTAATTTGATATTTATCAGATATACTTTTCATGATGTGTGTAAAAGGCTGGTAATTTACATTTATCTTTTCATATTTTTCTATCATTGCTTTACAAAAAAGACTTTATGGAACTGTTTGCACGAAAGTTGTCGATTGGTAAAAGATGTCCGAAGCGATATATTCTTAATTCTCTTTGAATTTTGCAGCGAAAATCACTTTTGTATCTATCTGTCTGTTTTCTGTCTGTCTGTCAGTCTGTTACCCTGTCTATTTACTTCTCTCTCTCTCCCTCTGTCTATGTATCTATCTTTATATTCATATATGTATACTGTGTCTGCATATACATATATATGTATATATAAACATATATATAAATATGTATATATATATACGTGTATGTGTACATATATATATATATATATGTGTGTGTGTGTGTATGTGTGTGTGTGTATGTGTGTGTGTGTGTGTATGTTTGTGTATTGGGTCAAGGAATATTTCATTAGCGCATATTTCAAAAGTTATTACACGCAAAAATACAATACGTCGGCAAAAATTGTTTTGTTTTGGTTTTCACGCTTCACAAACGTGAAATTTGACCTCAAGGGCGGATTACAAATCGTTTGGCCAATTGAGTTCGATGAACCTAGCCAATTGTGTGAACATTGTTCACCACAGTTTTTTTTCTGTCACTATCCATCTGCTTCGCCAATTTTCTACTCGTTTGACATGGATTTTCATGAAGAAGTTGAATCAATCGCTCTTGACCGAACTCAGTCGGCCGGCTGGGGTGTGATCTGTCCATTTTTGGAGCGCGAAAACCAACGGCCGGTGTTACTTCGAAGCATTGCGCCCACACATGGGTGTTGCTGAAAAATCTATATAATAATCTGCTTCTTCTTTTGCTCGTTATACGTTAATTAGTTAGATAAGTGGAGGTGGAGTGAGATGGAATAAGAGTGAGAGAGAGAGAGGAGTGAAGAAAGAAGAGACGGAGAATTAGAGAGAGGTTATTAATATTAATGCACTTGGACCCAGTGGTTACGTGGCCAGCTGAAGGTAGAAGTGAAGAACGAAAGAAAAAGAGAGTAGAGAAATATTGACGACGTGTGGTGCCGTCACAAGAAATGCTTTTTACGTGGTTAAAAAAAAAATTACGTGAAGTCAAATATAGATGGAGAGAGAGGGACAGGGAAGGTAGTACCATTGAACAGGAGAGAGATAGCGACGGAGGCGATGGTGGTGGTGGTTTTTTTGTGTGGCTGGTAATGGAAGTGTTGTGTTGATAGTGAAACACAACACAAATCTCACGTGCATCGATAGTGGGTTTAAATGCAAATAGTGTCAAAAATGGTATGCTCAGTTTTGTCCACTTTGACATTCCATTTTAATGAACTGAAAATACACAACGCACTAAAATATCAAAATACGCTATCTTGAAGAGCAAAAAGATTTTCTTTCAAATAACGTAAAACATTTTTTGTTGTATTTAGGGATGGTCATTTATTTATTTATTTATTTTTTGCCAAATAAGCACACGCACTATTTTCTCTTCTCTCATTTATTACTATCATTGTGTTATTTTAAAGCCTAACCATTGGCCGGAAATCTATCGTCACACATCTGTGACCTCTTCAGCGACACCTTACATTTCTGTGTGTGTTCTTGTTCACTTACTCCGTTCTCAGAATTCAGTAAGTGGACCAAAGTAAGTAAGGGCAAAGAATCACAGCACACGAAACAGAGAGTTTCAATACAATAATAATAAAGCAAGGGGCGAATGGCAGTAAGTAGAAATTATGAAACATCATATAAGACCATTGATTACATGATTTCTCGGTGCAGGGTCTCATATGAGCATCCTATGTGTATTGGACATTAGACAAAACCACGACTACCAACTGGAAATATAAATATAGAAGCAAATATTTATAGATACAAATATAAATAGTTATAAATATAGATAAATAATCCTGTTCGGATTATCGAAGAGATAATACCGAATATTTAAGCCTGTTGATAGAAAACTCGATCACCTCTGACCTAAATATAAGCAAGTTGGAATTTATTATTTTAAAGATGCAGAAGTGGCAATAAATATTATCGAGGTAAGGTAAATCTTTCGGTTATAATACCTGACGAACTGTTTAAGACTGAAAATGTTTACAACTTGAAAAATAGGTGCCAGCGTGGTTGTTTGGTGAGAGGCTTACTTCGAAACACACGGACCCGGGTTCAGTTCCACTGCGTGGCAACTTGTACAAACATCTTCTGCTCTAGCCTCGGCTCGACGGAAGTCCTGTAAGTGGAATTGGTAGATGGAAACTGAAGGAAGCCCGTCAAATATGTGAGTGTACGTGCGTGTGTGTGGTTGTGCGTGTGTGTGTGTATGTCAGAGAGAGAGAGAGAGAGAGAGAGTTTGTGTTTGTGATTGTCCCCCAACCGTTTGACAACCGGTGTTGGTGTGTTTTTGTCCCTGTTTACTCAGCTGTTCAGCATAAAACACCAATAGGATAGGAACTAGGCTAGAAAAAGTAAGTCCTGTGGTTGATTTGTTCGCCTAAAGCCCTTCAAGGTGATGTCCCAGCAGGGCCACAGTGAAATGATTGTAACAAGTAAAAGAAAGATAAAATATAAAATATATCATAACTGCAATAAAAACGATATAGATACTCAAGAAATAAGACCACAAATCTTATACATATTCCATTCAAATCATACGTAATTTGATAACACAGCATCGGTAGCGTATTTCTCCATAATTTATAGACCGCATACGCTAAATATACATAACTGGATAAAATTAAACCATTTAATACCTAATAGAAAACAGCTCATACAATAAGCAGCCACTATTAACCAAATGTCTTGTTTTTCAATGTACAAATAAACAGACCACAGAGTAATTAATTGGGCCATGCCACGTTGTACCTTTCTAGAAAGGAAATGATGTCCTACTATCACATAAATGAATTATTTTGTAAGTCACTTGCACCTGCGTGTGCAATGTGTATGTATGTAAGCATATACATACATATATACATACGTACACCCCACCCCTCATATATATATATATAATATATATATATATATATATATATATATATACTAGTAGTATCGCCCGGCGTTGCTCGGATTTGTAAGGGAAATAACTATATAAGCATTTTTAGAGAGTTACTTCCCTTATACTAATAGCGAAAAAATGCATTAAAATGGAAAAAATGATGGTAAATTATTTTTAAAATCGTAGACTCATCGTAGACGCGCGCTAATACCCAGAAGGGCTCGATATGAATCACGCCTATAAGATACCCGCTTTTGGTTAAACTGCACCGCAAAATGTGGGAGTAGTTCGGAATCTAAATCGTAGGAGACAGACACACAACTTGACTTTTATATATAAAGATGAATAATGTAGCATGAGGATAGAGGATATGTGACTTTACGTCTCCATCGGTGTTTGCTTTTTCCTCTTCTGTTTATATTTTCTCGGTGTTCCTCTCTGATCCGTGCTCTATATCTGTGCATCTTTTCCCTGGAAGCTTGCAACCATTTTTCTTGTGAATCCAAACAAATATCAATTATTTAAAGCGATCAGACAAGAAATAATTGCATTTAAGACCATGTTTTAAGCGATGGTGGCTATAAAATAAATACTTTAAAAAACATAATGTTCACTATCAACACAACACTTCCATTACCAGCCACACAAAAAACCACCACCACCATTGCCTCCGTCGCTATCTCTCTCCCGTTCAATGGTACTACCTTCCCTGTCCCTCTCTCTCCATCTATATTTGACTTCACGTAAATTTTTTTAACCACGTAAAAAGCATTTCTTCCCAACGGCACCACACGTCATTAATATTTCTCTACTCTCTTTTTCTTTCGTTCTTCACTTCTACCTTCAGCTGGCCACGTGACCACGGGGTCCAAGTGTATTAATATTAATAACATCTCTCTAATTCTCCGTCTCTTCTTTCTTCACTCCCCTATCTTACTCTTATTCCATCTCAATCCACCCCTCTTCCTGTCACTTTTATTCCATCTCACTCCACCTCCACTTATCCAACTAATTAACGTATAACGAGCAAAACAAGAAACAGATTATTTATATAGATTTTTCAGCAACACCCATGTGTGGGCGCTTCATCGGGTGGAATACGATTGATTCCTCATGGATTTTTTTCTGAATACTCTGTATATACGATGTATATTATTTTTCACCAATCAAACAATCAGATTCGGTGGGGACGCAGGCATGAATATATTGTTAACAATAACGGAGGCAAGGTTGCGTTCGAGTTAGATATAATATTACTAAAAAGGCAAAATATAATAACAAACATAATTTTCTGAATTTCCATCAAAATCGAAATACGAAGGAACTGAAGTCGACTTTGACAAAGTAGTGTGTGAGTTATGTCAAGAGAAATAAATTAAGATAGAAAAAATAATTGTATAAGAAAGATAAACACTCTTGAGATTTTACGAATTTTTAAAAATTATTTCTTATATTCCACATTTATGTTCTCCATTATGGTGTTTAGTGACCCGTATGATCTCTACTTGTTATTAATCTCTAAGTAATAGACCGTTTTTTTTTTTCAATTATTTCTTCTGTATCTTTAATTTACGGAATTTTCTTTAGCTTTTTAAATACACATATCTCATCACATACCAAAAGTCACTGGGAGCAAGTTCTGAACTGTAAAAAAAAAGGTTGAGGATAGTTTTGAAGCCCATTTCTCATAAGCAGTTGGTTAGTACTGAAATTTGCATTTCTGCATTGTCCAAGTGCAAGTACCAACTGCGTGATGAAAACGAAATGTCTTTCTGATCCCGTTCAAAATATCCACAAAGTAGTTGACCGTCTGACCAAAGGGGACCTAGTGGATATACAGGGTGATTAAGGTATTAGAGGACATACCTTTATAGAGCATTGGTGCATTTGTTGCTAACTCTGTATAATCTTTGTTTCAGAAAATAATAATGGCAGATCCTCAGCTTACTGAAGAAATGAAGAAGCATGCTTTTACTCTGGTTATAAAAGTTGAGCATAGCGATTTAGAAATATCTCGTTTTTAAAAGTTGCTCGATGTTTGGTCCACAAAGTTTGTAAGGAACTAGAGACTGAAGATCGAAACGTGTCGCCAGTATCAAAACACAAAAAGGATTTCTAACTGCTCTGAAATCATTAGAAGGCATGAAATTATCCGGCAAGTTCACTACATCAGATCTAATAGACTCTTAAACAAACTGAAAAATGCAACAGAAGATTTGATTTGGTTTTTCTCAAGCGTGATCTAAAAGTTAACAGAAGAAAAGACGGATGGTTTTGTGGAGACCCTTCTGAAGTTCCAAAGGTTATGCATACAAAATTTCGTGCAACTATCATGGTGTTAGGGGTTGTCAGCAATGAAGGACATGCGATGCCTCCTTACTTCTTACCACAAGGCCGCAGAGTTAACCCTGCTGCCCTCACTAAGGTCCTGGAAATAAGTGTTAAGCCATGGATAGACAGTGTATGCAATAGAAACTCGTATGTGTTTCAGTAAGACACTGCACTATCGCCCATCGTTCTAGTAACATAGGAATATCTGGCTGAAAATGTTCATAATCACATAACCCCTGACATTCGGATTCCTAATTCCCTAGATCACAATCCATTAGACTATTACATGTGAAGTGTTGTTGTTGTTGTTGTTGTTGTGTGTGTGTGTGTGTGTGTGTGTGTGTGTGTGTGTGCGTGCGTGCGTGTGTGTGTGAGAGAGAGAGAGAGATAGTTCAATGAACACGCCCAGAACACCAAAAATACTTTCAAAGCTACCATAGTCAGAGTAATGTCCAAAATGAACCAGGACCACTTGATTTGATCATGTAGATAATTTAGATTTCATATAGAAGCAGTTGTTGAAACTGAAGGTGGCTTTAAAGAATAACATTATAGAAAAGAAGGTTTATTTTTATCCTCAAAATATTTTTTGATACATGAAGTTATTATCTGTTATTATATATGTTTTATTTTTATAAACGTGTGTCCTCAAATATCTTGCGCACGCTGTGTATGATGCCCTTGCTGTCGAAATAGGCGATTGACAGTAAATCCAGCTTTCTTCAGAGGTTACCAGAAGCAAACGTATCCTTGGACTTGAGGTAGGGAGCTCTACGATCTCATTGCTGCCAACAACACTTCTTTTGTGATATTCGTCATTGGGAACTCTTGAAGCAATGCAATCTTTGCTCAAGTTGTTCACATGCTCAGAATAATTCTCAGTACAATTATAACACCACCTCCAATCTGTTCTCAATCGCCTTTATAAACACACAATAGAGTGTGTTTGGAGACACGCGAAGTGTTTGGCTCGCTCAATACCTGTTCTCTTTTACTGTATGTATGTATATATATATATATATATATATATATATTTTATATAATAGGGTTCAGCAAAAAAATTACAACGCACCGAACTTTTAGAAATAGCAGCCAAATAATTTAGCTATTTCTTCTGCTTTCAGAAGAGTCTCCTAGACAATGTATACTTGAAAACATTACACGTCGGTATAGAGGGGAAAATAACGAACGTTCACTCGAAAGATTACTAGTGAACCCGTTTCTGGGTTAATTACACAACCCTATTCCAATATTCCTTTCATCAGCACAAGATTTTATTAAATTTAAATTTGTGAGCACTAAAAATCGAACTTACCCATCTGATTTACGCATGCACACACATACACTTTACTGGTTAGTATTATGAAGTATGTATCGTCCGAAACATAAATATCCGCATCAGACACCACATGAAATACATCACGTGATTTCATATTGTAAATTTTTGAAATATATTTGATATCTATTAAAGCTGATTTATCTTATAGATACTTGTCGAGATGTTTCACTAAATAAAGATGCACCCGGAGGCAAATAATTGCACACTATCTAGGGTTCACCAGTGCAATCAGACTGACAGTAAGAAAGAGTATAATGATGATGGTAATGACGATTTTGACAGCGTAAACAGCAAATTTGTTGATTGCAAAGTCAATACTTATTGCGATTTAGTGGGAAGCTTGAAAATATTTACATTTCTGATTATCCATCTTTATTTTGCCAGATTTTGATTACAATATTTTGACATTAGATCGATATTTTTCATCATCTTATATTTATTTGCCAAATTCCTAATGTAGATTTGTTTAATAACGATCTCTGGTTGTTGAGAGAAAAATATAATTCTTTTATTTGCAAATGTTGCAAGTGGTGCAATTTATAACTCGTTTTAATCGCACCATATTACTCGTCGTATCAATTTCATTAGTTCAAGTAATAAAAAAAATTCCAATATTATACTGACTTGAACTTATGATGTAAAGCGATATAAGTTATACAGTAGTTTACTCCTCCAAATATACAACAAACATTCCAATACGCAACGTCTGCAATATAGCATATTATATAAAAATTTAACTAATGAATCTTGCATCAAAGGTAATGAAACCTGAAATTAGTTTGTGATCAAAGAGAAAATTCTATTCATTTGCTGAAATAAAATTAAATGTATAACTTATGCTAGGTTTCATATTGTCTTATATCAAGTCAAAACAACACGAAAAATGTATAGACATCACGTTGCGATACTGGGAAACAAAATTCATTTTCCATTTATATTATTATTTCATTTATATATCTGTCAGTATTCATTATGTATGTATGAGTGTATGTATGTATGTATGTACATAAGTACGTAAATATGTGTATGCGTGAGTGTATATATATATATATATATATATATATATATGTATATATATATATATATATATAAATATATATATATACATATATATACATATGTATATATATATATATATATAAATATATATATATTTATATATATTTATATATATATATATATGTATATGCATATATATATATACACACATACATACATACATATATACATATATAAACACACACACACATATATGTGCGTGTGTGTGTGTGTACGTACGCATTTCCAATTAACGTTGGCTATAAAGTTTTATCAACAGTATAAGTCATATATCGTAACTACTTAACCGAGTTGGTATGATGTTTGATAGCAATTTGCTGCGCTGGCATTTTATTAGTAGCATCATTGGAAACTGGAAAACGTTACGTTGCTGTCTTTCTTCTAATACCAAGCGACCTAAGTTCAAATGTTAATGACTTCGTAGTAATATTATAAAGTACCTTCCTTGTGCGAACCTCGCTTCTGCTGTCTCTTTCTCTCAGGTAGAGCAAAGGCAAATAGTTACTTAGTGGATCAAGACTTCATATTCCCTCGGTATTACTACGCTGTAATTAGTAATGAAAGCAAAGTAGGAATGAAGAATACATATATATATGTAAGTTTGTTGCTCTCTTTATTTTTCTTTAGCACGGATTTTTGTCAGTGAGCAGGTCGCGGTCTTAAAGCGACGAAAATATTTGGACAAATTGAACTTAAATGTTGAAGTGAATCGAACGGCTTTTGTGTGTTTCTTAAATGGCTTACAAACACCTTACACGCTGCAATTGTTTTCGTTTCAGCACACGATCTCAGATCAAATCACTTGCTATGCAAGTACACCTCCGTAACATTATTCCATAATCTTTTTATGCTTTATATAATATAAATATACATAAATCAAGAGGCTGATCAAATGTGACCAAATGAGATTTATTTTTCGCACTAAGGTCCCCATGTGGTCGACGAACTTATTATTCCAGATGTATTGAAGTGTCTGGTTCCCATTAATGAAGAATCCTTCATTCTGTTGGTCAAAAAAGTCATCAACGGCAGATATTACGTCCTCATCACAGTGATACTGGTACCCAGCCAATGTTTTGTCATGTTGGGAAATAAATGGTAGGAAGGTGGGTCCGAATCGAGATAGAGCTACATTCACATACGGCAGCCACTGAAACGAAGTGTGTGTTCTGGAACATTGCCTAATGAAACAAAACGACTTTCGTGGGTTTTCCTGGAATTTTGGTCTTGATAGACCCGATAGACTAGCTGGTTCAGCAAGCGCGTTAGTCCTATCCATTCATGATGTGGTCCATTTTGACAAAAGAACCCTGTTTCTAAGCATCATAACGTAGAACTCTTATGTATATTCTTCATTCTTTAGTTTTCCAGTGTCCTCCCCAATAGTTGAATACTAAAATAGCCCTTCTTCAATTATATTTCTCTATGATCATAATTGTCGTAAAGTAGAATTCTTACGTATATATTTTAAAAAATTTATAGTGTATTCGTTATCCACTGACAGCACAATTAACTGAATACAGAAATCTCTTAGAGTGAAATCCTACTTCGCGTTGTTTATGTAGGCGTCCGTGTACTGGATATATTTCATATGTTGATTTTCAATTTCAATAATTTTAGATCAGCTTCAGAACGTTGTGTTAAAAAATATTTTGAGAAATATTGATTATAATAATAATATATATATTATATATATATATATGTGTGTGTGTGTGTGCGTGAGTAAATTCGCGCGCATGTGTGCGTGTGTGTTAATACAATAGAGACAAGTTTGTATGTATATATGTATATATATATATATATATATATATGTACTCATACAGATACATAATATACACACTCATATACATACATCCATATATATATATATATATATATATATTATATATATATATATATATATATATATATTATATATAATATATATATATATATATATAATAATAAATATTAGGGAATAAATCCAAATTTACAGGGAAAAATCAGATTTAGGATTGAATCCAATTTTATAGTAAAATATAATATAATATTAATTAGAGACAAAACCACTATTATGCAAATCAAACAAAGAAAGACTTAATCCAATACATAAAATTTTTTATATAAATTAAATATAATTAAGATATCCACTACGATCGTTTCTTGTCACTTCTATTGACATTCATCAGGTGGTTTCAAGACCTTCTTTGCAAGTTTTAAACTGAAGTTTAAACTTCAGTTTATATTTTATATATATATATATATATATATATATATATATATAATATATATATATATATATATATATATATAATATATATATAATATATATATATTATATATATATATATATATATATATATATATATATATATATATATATATATACACATACATACATACGTACGTATTTACGTACAACAACTCTCAACCTTGATGAAAATCTAGTTATTACTAAGATCAATTAACTGAGGGTGCCTGTTATTCACGATCGTAGTGATTTTCCACTCAAACTTGAATCTAGCATGCAGCGAGTTACTACAAACAACATGGCTGATCACAATATTACCAACAACACAACTGACGAACAGAACGAAAACAGCAGCTCTATAGTAAAGGAATTCTTACCAGCTGTAGTTATAGAAGAAACCGAAATTAAAAAAAAAAAATATCATTTTTCTTGCAGTTATGAATAGAATACTAATCTATTTAACTGCTACAAAAAGAAAAAAGCGAAACAAAATTCCACTGTTGGCTTTATGAATCGATTGAAATCATATTTCGATCTGCATCCAGAATTAAATCATTTTACTGCTAAGCAACTACGCCAACCAGCAACATTTGTAGAAGAGGGTTAGTAACTGTAAAAAATCGAAAGTTAACCATCTTCCCTACTCTAAAAACAAAAACGCAAACGTGACTGAAATATAAGTTGACCTCATGGTTTTGCAGCTTGCGACATTCCAGCAGATTCTATAGTGCCTGCTAGCCAAACTATATTACTGGCTCAAGTAACTGACCACGACTACGAGTACGGTAAATAGCAGACACAACCACAATGATTATTGTAGTAGTGGTGGTAGTCAGAATTATATATCGGTGAAATGTACCCTTACTGAAATTTTTCGAGAAAAAGTAAGTTTGACTTTGAAGTACTCTCTCAAGGAGAGAGAATTGTCAACAAAAAATACCGTATTAAAAGCTGTTAACGAAACCGGTGATAAGTATTTGCAGCAGTGTAATGAACCCACATACTGGTAGATTAACACATGTCTATATACTCTGGCTACTTCTGCGACAAAAGATGCATTCTTCATTCCTGCTTTGCTTTCATTACTAATTACAGCGAAGTAATACCGAGGGAATATGAAGTCTTGATCCACTAAGTAACTATTTGCCTTTGCTCAACCTGAGAGAAAGAGACAGCAGAAGCGAGGTCCGCACAAGGAAGGTACTTTATAATATTACTACGAAGTCATATACATGATATTCATAAAGTAAACAAGACCGAAATAACAAAGAAAGTACTATCATGGGTTTTGAAGACGGAGAACAAGATAATTGGGTTACGGAAGGCCATCAGTCATGTAACGAAGCTTATTGCGTGTCAATAAGCAGATCTCTATACGTGCCAACAACAGAAAGTAAAGGAGGAGATAGAAATGATGTTTGCAAACTGATTATCCTCAAGCAGGAGCTAAAAGTCGTCAGTGAAATCCCCGTTATCAGATAAGAATAACTGAGAGAAGAATAAACAAAAAATCTAACCGCAACCAGACAGCCGTATACACAGACATAAAAGGAGGAGCAATAAATATCGTGGAAGCTCTTTTACGAGAAGACATAGACTCCTTTTGGAGGAAAATGTGGGGTGACGGGAAGGAGTTTAACCAAGATGCTCTGTGGCCGGAAGAAATATGAAAAAGTTATTGCACCTGCTTTACACCCAAGACATACCATATAGATAGTGAAACACAACAGTAATCCAGAAACTCGAGGATGGAAAAGTACCTGGAAGAGACTTGATTGTTGGATATTGGGTATAAGAAGCGAACATTCTACAGACCATAGCTTATAAATCTGCACCAGTAAGCTCTCATTGGGAACGGTAGCATACCACGTTTGTTAGCTCTGGAAGAGACAAAATTGATCCCCAAATGCAGAACCGCCCACATGGCAATAAACTACCGGCCAATTGCATGCCAGAACTTAATGTATAAGATATATACAGTATGTTTAAACCTCTTCCTGCAGGGCCATTGTGAAACCAATGGCATCATCAAAGCAGAACAAGCAGCTGGGAAGAACGAAGTCTGGGGATATGCCGAGCAACTGTTAATCAGCAAACTGTGATGTCAGAGGTGTGAGCGCAGAGAAGGAACCTAATTTCAATGTGACTAGAAAGCTTGTAACGCTTCCCCACTAATGGATGCTACAAGCCCTTCAATTTGATAAAGTTCAAGTGAGCTTAGTCAAAGCCATAGCTGACGTAACTTCATCGTGTGCCACCATCAACAACATACCCTGTTGACGTTGAAATTCCAATGAAGGAGCTTGAATCTAGATTATAAACCGGATCTTTCTCTATTTGCAAGAAATCTTGAAATAAAACTGAACAATGACATACATACATACATACATACATACAGACGTGCATACATGCCTATATACATACATACATGCATATATACATACATACAGAGAGATTGACAGACACCCATTTGTAACGTACTCTAACAAGAACGAACAAGATTGCGCATCCGAAATATACGTATACACATACAACTACACCCACAGGCATACCCGGACTAGTACTTCAACACGAATTACATATTCAGGGTCACTCTCACAATAACACGCATTTGAGACACTTGGGGCCAAATATATGTCTATCAGAGGAATTCCGTACATTTAAGTTCAATTTCTTTTATGTCTTTCTCATTGTCTCACTTACTAAAACATTTCAACTGTGATATGCAGCATTAAATATCCGGGGAAAATATCACATCTATTTTATGTCAATCTTACACACACCTTTACGTAGAAACAGACGTACCGGGTATAGTGCGTGTTAACTGTTTACGCATAGACTTGCAGCATGTTAAGATGTATCAGTCAAGTATCGGAAAGATTAGGCCTGAGTAGAACATATTGGTATCGCAACACAATATAGGTTCTAAATAACTATGTGTTGAACCCTTATGCCAATAATGACTTCACACTTGTATACTGAGCACATTATTTCACTCTCACTCTCTATCTCTCTCTCTCTCTCTCTCTCTCTCCCCCTATATATATATATATATATATATAGTTATATACAAACATTCTATAATTATAAGCATAATTATAAGCTATTTGATGTCGCTTGGTCGAATACGTATTTAATTATTAGTACTCTCAAATTTACAATTGAAATACTACACTCAAAATGGAAATAAGTGAGTAAAAATAAGAATTTTACATCTCTTTAATCCAGAAACGCGTATGTGGTTGATCAAAGCAGAGTGGATTCGTTATTTTTTTTTTCTTTTTACCTACATGAATTAAGAGTGTATATGTCAGTGAGATATCTTATGTTAGAGGTATAAATTTTAACTGCTTTTTCTAAATTTCTAACACTGTCACCCGTGCATCAAGGGTATATAAAAGTTCTCTAACAGAACTACCGTTTTTTTTACGTCACTAGAAAATGCTCTAGATCACGATAAAAACCAGACTGCCTACATTCCTTAGGAGTGTAGACATCTACCAACTCGAAGGACTGTTTGCTCTCGAGGATCACATCTAAGATTATCAGCCTAATTTCTAGGTCCAGAAAGACCGTACTTACCTGTAAGTCCAAGGTCTTCCTGAGTAGGACCAACACGCTCATCCCCCTCGTCGGCTAGGAGAAATAAATTTCTCATAGCCATTTTGAAGAGGTGAACGCGTTTGTGGTCTACTCATCTTGGGCTCAGTTGTAATGCATATATCTCATGACTTGAGGTCGTTCGGGAGACAACCTTGTCTCCATTTAGAACCCCAACCCACATACATTTATACTCCCTAACTTAATCGC
>NC_042999.1:32921240-32926240 GCF_006345805.1 Octopus sinensis | reverse complement strand
ATTTAACGGTCATTCTAATATATCTTATGTTTGTCTTAATAAAGGTCATTTACATAGTAATTTCCATTCGTTTAACAGTCATTTTCATAGAATTTTTTGAATGTCGTAATAACTGACGCGATGTCGGAGCAGATTCCCGCCTCGACATCCGAAACTCGGAGTTTTATAATGGCAGCCAAATAATTGTTACATATTATATACAGATGCATTCTCCTATTTACATAATATTGAGATCTCATTCATTCTTTTGTTGTCATACCATTACTATTAATACATACATACATACATACATACATATATATATATATATAATATATATATATATAATATATATATATATATTATATTATTAATATTTGAGGGAATAAAATCCAAAACTTACAAGGATAAAAAATTCAATTTAGAAATACTAAATCAAATATTTATATATATATCTCCCATTATTTCTATCGTTTTAGAAATATGTGCGCTATACGAAAATATTGGAAATATATAAGTAACCATTACTCAGACATATAAATAAAATATGCCGTGTCCAGTACAAGAATAGAATTTAATTAAGATATATAAGATATAATCAAAAGTTATATACGAACATATGTGTTTTGTTCAATAAGTGTCCGAAACTATTACTGTCTTCAATTTGGTTTTCGCACCTCTCCTCGCCTATGGTCATGAATGTTGTGTACCAAACAAGAGAGTACGATTGCAAATACAGGAGGCTGAAACAGTGTTTCTAAGCAGGATCCCTGATGTAACATTATTCGTAGGATGCGTTGTTAGTAAATCAAGATATCTCTTCATGTCGAGTCTCTACTTCACTACTTTGAGAAATCACAGTCCAAGTAATACGGATATTACATTGGAATGTTGCAGGAAGGAATCGTAAGACAGCGTTTTAAAGCTGAGCCGAACTGTAGAAGACCTAGTATTAGACTGCAAACCTGATGATTGGATAATATCTATAGTCTCAGTTGGAAACCCTTCGTAATGGAACCAAAAGCTGTCCTGATAGCTGAAGGATGATGATAAAACGTTATGGGGGAAATGCTTGAAGATTCTAACCGAACAAACATTTCTGAAATAGTAGATGGATAATAAGGGTGGCTGAATAGATGGACGGACGGATGGACGGATGGATGGTTAGACGGATGCATAAAAAATTGACGTATTACAAATGGACGAAATTAAATTTAACAAAACATAATTCTTTCAAAATATTGTCAAAATACTGGTCTCTATTCTCTATTTCTTCTTTGTGATAAATCTAGTTGGTCTTACTAATAGATGGTATAAATATGGTGGTGGTGGTCATGGGTAATCTATGTAACAACCTAATTTAAAAGTTGGTCGCAAAATTGGAGGTTTGCACTAACTTAGTGCGCTGTTTATTTCTTTAACAATGGACTGTCGTTTATTTATTAGCGATTCCAAAAATAGATAGCGGACCAAAAGTTATTTCAGCTAGCGAATGATGAATAAAATCTATAGAGATGAATAATTCCAGACTCAAACAAAATCTGAATTACAGCTGTTTCATACGGTTTACATATAAATATTAAAAAATGATTTACGTACGAATGTACGTAAATGTAATACGCCAAGCTACAGAAAAAAAATGTAATGTTTTCGTCATGAATAAATAATTTTGATTAAAAAATTTCGAATGATAGTTCTTCTGACCTTCGTAAAGAATGATGTACAATTTGTGTAATTTATATCTTAAATGTATTGTTATTGCAAAATAAATTATTCGTTCTTTTTCCTACATCAGAAACTAAATTCAAACTTATATTCTATTGACATTCAACACTCATAGTAAAGAAAATATATATCTACAAAAAATGAATAATAAATATTAATGGCAATTTGTGAATAAAATATTTCAATTGGTAGTAGACTTCTTGTTTTTAGACAAAGTTTATATTACTTAATGTGTCTCCAATTATAGATAAGGAACTGCTTTCTCATTCTCTCCCATCTGTCTGCAGAGTATGTTATTTTTGCAGGATGATTACATATATTAGCTGAGACAAAAACCTATATATACATCAGTTCTCCGTTCGAATGTAGCATTGCTTTTTAACTCTAGAACAAACTGGAGACGTGAAAAATTCACGGAATACATACAAAATGTTAGCATCTGTAAATTGTGTTCTGGTGCCATGTGAAACGTTTCTATATTGTGACAGTTAAAGAATATAGAAAGAAATATTAAACAAAAAAATATATGCAACCCAACCAACATATCTCAGTTATGCAAACGTAAACAGAATTACTATTTAGCCTTAGAATACCTCGTACATATTCAAAGATCCTTCTTGGTTTACTGGTACTTCTGTTAATCTTTTATTCTTTTACTTGTATCAGTAATTTGACGGTAGCTATGCTGAAGCACTGTCTTTTATTCGAAGAAATTGACCCCTGAGCGTATTCCCTGTAAGCCTCGTGCTTATTCTATCAGTTTATTCTGCCGAACGGCTAAGTTACGGGACGTGAACACACCAGCATCGGTTGTCAGACGGTTGTGTTTGGATGACAAACACAGAGACAAACACACATACATAAAACTATTATATATATATATATATATATATATATTATATATATATATATATATATATATATATATATGACGGGTCTTCTTCCAGTTTCTGTCTGCCAAATTCATTCACGAGGCTTTGGTCAGCCCGAGGCTATATTAGAAGGCATTTTCTGAAGTATGAATTTGAAGTTCATGTAGCCATCAGTTGGCAACTTTTTCCCTCACCCATTTTGTAGGGGGTATTACTCATTTTTCTGGGCTCTTTTCACAGTTGTTCCCCGTTCGAAATTTGCACTGGTTTGTGTATGAATGTAAAATGAAGGCAGGGTGAGGGTATTTTGTAGTTTGTAGAGAAAGCGTTAAACGTGCCTGAAAAAAATATGGGCTCCCCCCGCCAACTAAAATACATGAAGGAAGGCAAGTACGCATCAGGGAAATAAGACAGAACTAGCAATCCTTGTTCTTGAACTCCTAGAATAAAAGCGAAATCACCTGAAAGTATTTCCCCTCTATTCATTACTAAATGTCGTTGTCTCTTCTTCATTCTTAAAGGTAAAGAAGCTAGAAAGAAAAGCGATCTAATTGTCATTGTAAACGACTGAGGCTTTCCTTTCGCTGTCTCTATCGCTTCACTCCATTTCTCTACGGTTAAGCGAGTGCAGGTGGCTGACTCAGTTCTTAGGTGTATTCGGCCACGTCATGAGTACGATTCCCAGTGGTGTGCTGTGTTTTTGAGCGAAGTACGCTACTTCACCTTGCTGCAGTCCACTCAGCTGGCAAAAATGAGATTTTAAGTTATTCAAAGGGCCCAGCCTTGTCACATTCTGTGTGAGACTGAATCTCCCTGAGAAGTACCTTGTGGTATGCATGACTCTAGTCACGTGCTCGTTAATTTTACCAACAGACTGATCGTTAATCAGATAAACAGGAACCACAGCGTCGTAACCGAGGGAGTGCCAATTTTTAAGTGAAAGAAAAGGAAATGTTAAATATTGTAAGGCAAAAATATGTGTTTAGTATAAGCAGTGAAAGCTAAGACGAAAAAATTCCTATTCCATTGTGTATTCGCACTCGACTCACACTCAGTTTGATAACAACAGCCTGTACATCGATGATTATCTGGAGGTTTTGCCTCCAGATCGATGAGATCAACGAATGTCACTGTTAGGACCGGGTTAACACTTCATATTGACCCTAAGGACGAAAAACATTTTCCTGCCCCGTATAGGATCTTTTTCGTCTTCTTCCAACCATTTGAAAGTTTATGTAGCTCCAATCCACTCAGCTGGCCAAAATTAGTTGTAGCTGTAATTCAAAGTAGCCAACCTTGTCATATTCTATGTGAGTCTGAATCTCCCTGAGAGCTACATTAATGGTATGCATGTCTCTGGAGTACTCAGCCACCTACGAGTTAATTTTATCTTCGTGCGCTAATGAACAGTGAAAGTGACATCCAGTATTTGCTGTGTTTATGTATCTATAACTTTTCTTTGGATCTACTGATTCTCTCACTTTCTCTCTTTCTCTTTCACTTCCTTTGTGTCTCTCCTTTCTCCCGCTTTTAATTGAACAATGTGTGCATGTATCTAAGTATCAACTTTAAAAGCACAATGCGAACGCTGTTACCATTCACTGTCTCTTAATCCCTCTCTTTCTCTCCTCCCTCTCTCTCTCTTTCTCTCTCTCTCTCTCTTATTTCCTCTCTGAAACATTTAAAAACACAAAACGAACGCCGTCACCACTCATTGTTTTTTGTACTATTTTTCTTTCTCTCTCGCTCCCTCACTTTCGCTTTTACTTACTCTCTGGTCTCCTCTCTCTCTCGCTTTGCCAATCACTTCTTTGAAGTAAGTGTGACACACACCACGCGTACGTACGTAAAAAAAACAACGAAAATTTAGCGTATTAAATCTATTGAGGAAATGTGTCGTTAATTACAGTAACCTAGAATAAAGGTCATTCGCTATTTTCGGATCATCGCGAAACAATTCAAACAGAGAATATAGTCTTTTAGTAACGTAGTCCATAACTTGACATATAAGAAAATTGCCCTATTGAAGTTAACATGAAAGTTAATTATTCAAAGCCTTCGTTCGTGGCATTTTTGGGACTGTAATATGAACCAATGTTATTTATCGTACAACCTATTAAATGCTATAAAGTTGTTGTCTATGTCCTGGGGAAATGATGGCATCTATCGTAATTAATTTATGGAATAATTGCTAATCATTAGTTATGTAGACACCAGAACAATGAAATCTCACTTGTCTTCTTTGAAGCCAGTTCGTGAATTGTAACAAAGATAACATGCAAATGTTTACATAGCTAATAGAGAGAAGAATTTGTTCGTTACGCTAATGTATATAACTGAAATTTTTTTGTTGTATCAGCCAGCTCCACATCTCTGCTGAGGATGATTTCCCTCTTGTCAATCGAAGATATTTTTATTGAAATA